>NC_057799.1:553621106-553917236 GCF_018294505.1 Triticum aestivum | reverse complement strand
GACGGCGGGGATGGCGCGGGGCGGGGAAGGGGGTCACTGGGGCTGCTGGGCGGCGCAGCGACAAGGGTGGCGCGGGGCGGCGGTGGCACAGGGTCGGGGGCGCGGGGCGACGGCGGCTCGGGCGCGGGCGAAGAGAGAGAGGGGACAGAGAGATGTGGCGTGGGCGGGCGTCGTGGATTTTAGTTAGGGCACGGTTCTTTGCGGTCCGCCAGCAGACGGCAAAGATCCTAGCTAACGGACGTTAGCTTGGCCACTTTCTTTGCCGTCTGCTAGCGGACGGCAAAGAAAGTGTCCGTTAGGTGGTTCTCGGTAGTGGGCCACCCTCATTCTTTGTCGTCCGCTAGCGGACGGCAAAGATTCTATGCCGTCTGCTAGCGGACGGCAAAGAGTTGGCTGGCGGCAAATAGCGTTTTTGCCATCAGCCCTTTCTTTGCCGTCCGCTTTGTGGAAGTGGACGGCAAAGAGGCTCTTTGTCGTTAGTTGGCGGACGGCAAAGAGGAGGCAGACGGCAAAATGCCAGATTCCAGTAGTGTTATCAGCCATTTGAATTGGAGCGGGTGATGCCAGTATCTAGCGGACTAAAAACACGGTGTTCAAATAAAACAGTGCTACCTCTTGGTGGAGATAGCACCCCGGTTGTACATGCACGAGAACCAGCCCTACCACACATAACCCAAACTCTTGCAGATTGTACCCCTACTGCAATGGACAGAGAACCAGCTTCACCCAGTTTAACCCCAACCCTAGCAGATAGTAACCCAGTTCCTGTTGACACAGCGCCATCTCCACCACAGAGCTCCCAAAAGAGAGCAGTTAGTAAGACAGCTCCAGTGCCCAAAGGGCCAGTACTACCACGGCAAACCCCAACTCCACCAGTTAGTACGCCTATTCCTGTGGAGGAAGCACAACCATCTAGTCGTAGTTTAGCATCTATCACATTTGATGTTGTTAAATCGTATGTCCGTATCTTCCCATCTTGGAAATATTATACTGAAGATGAAGGAAAATGCCAGTTGCAGGTGTTTGTCCAGGAGTTATGTGTAAGTAATGTTATTCATGGCAATTACTTTGCTTTGTCCCATACATCCTACCTCCATGATGGTTATAATACAACAAATTTTCCCATTTTTCGCTATAGAGAAGGACCAATTTGGAAACTCAGGATGAGGTAACCTGTCCTAATACCTCTGCTATCTTCAAGAATGCTTGGTGGTAGTATCAGAATTACCTGAAGAAAACGTACTTCACCGGCAAAGAAACTCATCATATTACCTTACGTTCTCCTGAGACACATTTACTGGACGATGACTGGGAACGCCTTGTTCTGTACTGGTCTATGAGCTCATTTTCTATTTTTAAGTACTATATTCTTGTGTCTTACTATACTCTGTTCATGTAGAACAAGTGCCTAAACCTGAAGAACAACTGTTCTAATTTAAGATTCCATTGCTATCATAGTTCAAAAAAGCGCTGGGCGTTAATTGTGCGTTTTGCCACCGCCTTGCGCTTTACTGACCAAAGCGCATGCTTATGCGCAGTTATGCACAGATGAAGCATAGTTATGCGCAATGCGTTTTGCCAACGCCTAGAGCCTAGGCGCGCTTAAGCGCTCGCTTAGGCACGCCTTTTTTAACTATGATTGCTATCGTGCATACTGCTTTGCTCTTGTATCACTGTATTTACTCATACAAACTTATTTTTAAATTGAAGGATCCAATCGA
The DNA here is from genome assembly GCF_018294505.1 of Triticum aestivum. Taxonomy (NCBI): domain Eukaryota; kingdom Viridiplantae; phylum Streptophyta; class Magnoliopsida; order Poales; family Poaceae; genus Triticum; species Triticum aestivum. Next base: position 553,915,515 of record NC_057799.1, on the reverse strand, counting down.
AACTCCAATGGCACAGCAGGTATGTTCACGCATGTTTCTTTAACAGGTTTGCTCTTATCAATAGCTCTATCGATTTCAATTTCAATTGTGTATACAGTTGACTTCTCATATCATGCACATTACTAGCATCACAATAGAGCCAATAGTGTTGTTGTACATGTAGACCCGTGGTACCATTTTAATCTCTTGTTGTGCCGTGTAGTTTCCCACGCTTTGTATTCTTTCACTCCTGCTTTGTCTTGAACTGACATGACTTGAACCGTGTCTCTATTTTGATTTGGCAAGACAATGCAGTGACCATAGGACATAGATATATGTTTGTTTGATGCTTTTATTATGTACTAGTACTTGGCAATAGAAGACTTGGTAGTTTAATCCTGTCCACCTTACTAATGAACTGGTTCACCGAAATGAGTTTCATATACTAGTACATGCTAAACCTGTTATGTGTCTGCTTGTTTCTTCTTTTAGAATGCTGACAGAATATTGGGGAAGAGTGGTTTATTAAGCAATGGTAAAGGAAGTAATGCAGATAAGGTTCAGGATAGTGACACATCCTTGTTGGTCTCCAACAAAGCTGCTAAAATAGCTAAGGAAGACTATCTCAAAGATAGTGAGACAACCCCAAAGTCCTGTCTTGGTTTAGTGTTCGAGTTACTGGCCACTACCGCTTGCACAAGCTATTCAAACTCACTCTCTGAATCAGTTCGGTTTCTTGAGTCTCAACTACAAGCTGAAAGACATCGATCAGCTATGCTGCGACAAGAAGCGGAAGGACTGCGGAAGTCCCTGGAGCATTCAGATGCATACTTTCTGGTGCAACAACAAGCGTTGGAGGATTTTAGCGCCAAACAGGACAAAGCTAATAAGCTTGCTAAGCTTATTGCCAGCATGGTGGATACCCAGGATAACGTTTCTTGAGCTCTTCTGAAGTTGTTTCAGTTGTGCTCTTGATTTGCTGCCACGTTTATTTGCACTCACTACAAAAAAAAGACACATCCGTGACATTTTGGACCGAACAAATTTTTTTCCGGTCATACTTATGACACTTCTATGACGATAATTGTGACAAAACCCGGTATCATCATAGATGTGGTGGGCTCCTACTTCTATGACAAAAAATCATGATAGAAAATGGGCTTTTCGTCCTGGGCGGGCCGGAGACGCAGCTGCATGACATTCTTTGGGCCGTCCATGACGGAAAAAATCATGGTAGAAGCGAGGGCGAGGAAAATATCGGGGTGTTCCCGGTTACGGTGGGTGGTTGGGGCCGAGCGATGCGCGTTTCTCTCGTACACGCACGCGCGTGGGTGCGAGACGTTGGGCTCTAACTGAACCCGAGCGATTGCACTGCAGGCTACGCGTTACTGAACCCGAGCGATCGATCGATGGCTGTTAACTGAACCCGATCGAGCGATTCCTTCGCTACTGCTGCTAACTGAAGCCGATCGATGCTACCTCTGGATGAACATTGAGCGTTGCTGGGGGGTTTGGATGAACAGTTCCCGGTGGGGGTGGATGAACATTACCCCGTGGTGTTGCCTCTGGATGAACGGGACCCCGATCGATTGAGCCGGTTGGGGCTGGATGAACAGGACCCCGTGGAGGGCTAGATGAACAGGACCACCCCGTGGAGGGATGGATGAACAGTAGACGGTGGAGGGCTGGATGAACAGTAGCCCGTGGAGGGGTGGTTGAATAGGAGCCCGTGGAGAGGGCTGGTCGAACAGTAGCCGGTGGAGTAGCGCGGTGGAGGTTGGATGAATAGGAGCCCGTGGATGAACAGTAGCCCGTGGAGGCTGGAGGGGGTCGACTGTGGAGATGAACAGTATCTCGTGGAGTTCCGTTTTGCGGTACGCCACACCCCTCCCGATGAACAGGACCCCCGTTTCGACCGTAGCGCTCCAACACAAGTCCGTTTCCTCTATTTTGTGGCACGCCACACCTCTCCCGATGAACATGACCCCCGTTTCGACCATAGGAGGTCCGTTTCCTCCGTTTTGCGGTAAGCCAGACCCCTCCCGATGAACAGGATCCTGTTTTGACCGTGGCCGGTCGAACACAAGGCCGTTATCTCCGTTCTGTGGTATGCCAGGCCTCGTTTTCATCGGTTGTTCTGTCCAGGCCGGTTGGCTCCCACGCGTTCCGTTGCCTCCCGATGAATACGGCGCATTTCGTTGCCTCCCCATGAACACGACGACGACGCAGTTTCTCCGTTCCGACCCAGCAATGTACACGAGTCCTGGCCGTACGTATGCGCGAGTAGGCGTTCGAGACCCCGCTCGTATGTACGTACGTGGCGGTATTTACTTTCTTGCAACATGGCCGCTATACGTATGTGTACATGCGACGTGCGCGCCTTTACTACCACACGTGCGTGGCTCTACAACCACACGTGCCCTTCCTTGCACGACCATGGTTCATCGCTGTAGCCTGCAGACAGACCGATCGACCAGTATGTACGTACACGTTCGCGACCAGAATGAAAACGCTACGTACGCTTCGACCAGGTGGGTCCCGAGTGTCACGCACTTCCTTGCGTGCGAAGATGTAGCTGGTGGGTCCCAGCAGTCAGGGGCGTGAATCATTTTTTTGCCCGGACGCACTTCCTTGCGTGCGAAGACGTAGCTGGTAGGTCCCAGCAGACAGGGGGAAACATTTTTTTTCGTGAAATGCGGTTGCCCGTCCGGTGGGTCCCTGCTGTCAGGTGAAGGAATCATTATTTTCCGCGTAATAAGGAGGCACTTCCTGGCTGCGGCCGTGGACCCAGCTGTCAGCCTCTCCATGTACAATCCACGTCCGATAGAAGCCATTCCTTGACCATGTTGACAACGCCGCGCTGAGAGCACCAGGGCGGTGGACAACGACGAGGCCTAGGATGGGGATGACACAGAGCTGGGAAAGACATGGCAGTGGATGCCCACGCGTAGAGGATGAGGGTTCACTGGTTCGCTGCGGTGTGAGGCTGCCATCGCCGCAGAATAATAGGGGGTGTGGGTGAGTAGAGGGATGGCCTAGCCAGCGGTGGGAGTAGTAGGGGGTGGTGAGGCCTCCGCGGCATCGCAACCAGCCACGGGAGGCAGGAGCACGAGGCACGACCGGCACTAGTTTGGGCGGCTGGAGTAAGAAGACCAGAGGTTGAAGAAGCACTACGGCCGTTGGATGGACATCGTACGGTCACTGGAGCTAGAATCGTTCATATTGACTAAGTTGACAAAGCCCTCGTCCCCGTCAACTTAGTTGGCCCACAAGTCAGCCTCCCACTATTGTGGGTCCCAGCTAGCAGGGCGTATTCATTTATTTGTGAGTAATAAGGAGGCACTTCCTTGCGTGCGAAGATATAGCTGGTGGCTCCGACCTGTCAGGGTGGGAAAGTTTTTTTCGCGAAATACAGAGGCCCTTCCGGTGGGTCCCAGCTGTCAGGTGGAGGAATCATTATTTTGCGCGTAATGAGGAGGCATTTCCTTGCGTGCGGCCGTGGACCCAGCTGTCAGCCTCTCCACGCATAGTCTACTTCCGATGGTGTCGTTCGTTGACCACTCCGCGCCGAGCGCATCCAAGGTGGTGGACGACGGTGAGGCCCCGGACAGCAACGAGCCGGAGATGGGAAGACGCGGGAGTAGAGTCGCAGACGGAGAGGTGTACGAGGGTTAACTGGTTCTAGTGCGGTGTGGTTCGGCAGTCAGTGGAGATGAACAGGAGGTGTGGAGGGGTGGAAGGATGGCCTGGCCAACAGTGGAGTAGCGCTTCACAGCGAAGCGTGCTAAGCAGAGCTGCTAGCAGCAGGAGGCGCGAGCAGGTGGTCCCGGCGGCGCTGGAGGAAGAAGACGAGAGATTGAAGATGGATGCTGGTCGTTGGATGTAAATCCAACGGGTAACGATGTCAGAATCATTTGTTGACTAAGTTGACAATGACTTGCATTGGCTTTGACCTATTGGCCCACATTTCAGCATCCAAAAATGTGGCATGTATTCAACCAATTTTTCCAGAATTTACAGTCTTTTTTTTGCGGGGTAGAATTTACAGTCAATTTGATCTCTTTTTCTCGAATTATAGTCCATTAGCTGGGCTGGGTGAACAAATAATGTAGCGTCCATGCGGCCCATTTATGTTTTTCCTAAAAAAATTACAGGCAATTTGCACTTTCTCGAAATACACGATTTTGCTGGGCTGATTCTAATTATAATGTTGGGGTGGGCGCAACAATGTTATCAAAAAATAAAGAGGGGATGAGCATTTTGTTTTTTATATATATATATATATTTAAATGATAAGTGATTTATTATTACATTGGTCCTTAAATCTTACCAAGCTTTTGTACACAATCACCAGGATTTTCGTTGCCAAAAAAATCCAGGATTTTATTGTTAAGAAATTATTTTTATAAGTTAATAAGATGTGGGATATTGTTTTCTTACATATGTAAGTATCTGTTAAATATATGATGACAATAACAATAATATATAATAACATATAACATAATTTAAATATATATATAATATAGTTAGAAGGGAAACATAAGTTGGACCAGGCGTTCCTATTCTTATATAGAAAAATAGAACAGACCTCTGCGTTTTCTTTAAAAAAAATACATAAATTGGGTTGCCAATGTTTCAGGAAAAATAAAACCTCGGATGCGAGGTCCATAGGCCGGTCGATACACGACGGCCCTCAAGAAAATACAAACATGCTTATGGACCTCCTATCCGAGGTCGTGGGCTATGCATGTTAAAAAAGAAAGCCTAGACGGGGCAGCCCAAAACCCAACTGATACTTGCTGCCCCAGTGATAATAAATGATACCTGCCAGCTCCCCGGCTTTGTTGTGAATTTATCTCCTATAGTAACTACGTTGAAGCACCTAAAAAAATGTAACTACGTTGACAAACCCGTGGGCCCCAACATCAGTATAGCATTAGGAGGAAGTATTTTTTCGATGAGGCACTTGCTTGCGTACAGCCATAGACCTGGTGGGTCCCGACTGTCCGCCACTCCACATACAGTCCTCTCCAGATTCCTCTCGTTTGCTCAGCATGTTCATAACGGCAGACAGCGGCGTCGCGGCGAGCGCACAAAGGCGCAGGAGGAGATCCGACCACCTGAGGAAGTGCCTTATTAGTAACAAAACAACCGAACTAACCTAGTGGCCGAGTGACACTACCCGACAGTTGTTCCGCCCGGGTTCGATTCCACATGTGCAGATAAAATATCTCCAAAATTTCTGCCTCTGCCTTTATTGACATGTGGGTCCCAATTGTCATCTACGCACAACACGTCCAACACTTGCCAAAACTTGATCCCTCGTTTTCTCTGTTTTTCGCACACTCGACATTGTGTGGGCATTTTGAAAATAGCATATCTTTTTGACTGTGCATCATATGAAGATGTGCTATGCATGAATGTTGATCAGCATGATGTTAACTGGCTGGTAGTTCCAGTCTCGACCATGAATAAAACTTCCAACATGATGTTAACACTGTTTGAAAAGACCGTGTTAATATAAATGCTCTGCCTCTGAAAGTTGCAGTTTCTTATCTGAAACTGAACTTGGAGTTTCTTATCTGAAACTGAAACTTGTAGTTTCTTCTCTGAGAATCACATTGTCTGCACTTTTATACTCCTATGAAACTACATTTTTAAGTGCTAAAAATAGATCTCTAGAATTCATAGAATACTTCATATGCTCAATACTGAAAATTTGAAATTCAAAAGACATTCATATCTGAAAGTACTCTCAAAAGACACAACACAAAACACAATTCACAACCTGCAAATACTGACAACCCTAAGCTCCTCCTGCCAATTCACAACCTGGCCGACTATTGGGCTGGGGGGGCAGTCCCTCCTATTCCTCGGCGGCAGACAGCCGCCCCGTGAGAAGATGTGAACGGCGAGGGAGAGGATGGCGGGGAAGCGTCGTCGGGCAACTATTTTTCTCCTCTTGTAGTTGGGTTCGGTCGACGAAGACTCCACCGGCTCGCTCTGGCACGACACCCTCACAAAGGGCACCCTGTAGATGCTCGAGCCTTCAATCTCTGGTGGATGCTCCATCTGGGATCGATACTCCCACCACCGCTCCCTCACGATCGGATTCAGTGAATCTGTTTGCTCCATGGCCCATAGGAGCAGCTCTATGTACTCCCGCGCGACTCCCTCCGGGAGTATCGCCGCCTTTTCGCTGTGTTGCAGATATTTGGCCATGGATGTCGCCGTCGTCGCTAGTTGGTCCTTGTTGTCAAACCAAGACTTTATCTCCAACATCCTAGCTAGCTTCGCATGGTCGCCGTCCGCGATCCTCACGTATCGGTTGTACTCCTCCATCGATCTACTTCTCCACAACACCTTCACTCGCCGGTGGTGGTTTTTGAATGGAAGAGGAGAGGAGCAGCGCTGGTTTTGGGTTAGAATGGGAGAGGAGCGACGCTGGTTTTGGATTGGAACATGAGAGGAGGGGCGGTGGTTTTGAAATGGAAGAGGAGAGGAGCGGCGCTGGATTTAGATTGGAATAGGAGAGGAGCGGCGGTGGTTTAAGAGGAGAAGGGCAGAAGTGCGGCGCCGGTCTTGGAAGTATTTTTTTGTTTTGCGTATTTTGGGTCAAAGTTTTACCACGTACTATATTTGAGAAGCAAAATGTGAATGCATGTCACCAAAAATTGTATCGTTTGGTTCGTATCTGAATGTACTTTCAAATTATATTATTTTTGCAACGTATAACATATTTTTTTTTGCAAAAATCATGGTCAATTATGACCCAGAATAAAAGGGAGACTAGTTAATGTGGGGTCGCTTTCTTAATTGAAGGGTAAATTGATTTTGATTTTGATCCAGTCACAGCGCGCCGGCCCTCTCGTCCAATCCTAAATCGCTGCCGCACGCTCCTCTCCCTCTTCTCCATTGCAAAACCACCTCCTCTCCTATCCATCATCTCCATTCAAAAACCACCGTCTCGCCTCTCCCTCTTCTCCATTGCAAAACCACCTCCTCTCCTCTCCAACATTTCCATTCCAAAACCACCGTGTCGCCTCTCCCTCTTCTCCATTGCAAAACCACCTCCTCTCCTCTCCATCATCTCCATTCCAAAACCACCGTCTCGCCTCTCCCTCTTCTCTATTGCAAGACCACCGTCTCTCCTCCCATCTTCCAAAGCTAGCACTGGACCACTCAGAAGGACATTTATGGAGAGGATGCAGCAGCGAATCAGGCAGATCGCCGGTGGCGACCAGGAAAAGTTAGCCAGGTTGAAGGAGATCCTTACTTGGTTTGACAATGAGTGGGAGATTTCAAGGACGGTGAGGGCCATGTGGCAACGTATGCGAAAGAGCGAGACGACGGTGATGAGGGCGGCGATGTACATGTACTCCTCGGCGACAGTCACGCCGCAGTCCTTCGAGTTCACCGAGTATCTCCTCTGGGCGATGGAGCAGATAGATTCGCCCGAGGCGAAAGTCAGGCGGAGGTGGTGGGCATAAAGGTCGAAGGTCGAGCACCCAGAGGATAACGAATCGATCGAGTATGGTGTGCCGTTCGTTAGGGTGCAGAGCCAGCCGGAGCCACAGGAGTATTCGTTCTCCCACTGCAAGAGGAGGCCGGATGGCGCGACGTCGCTTCCCCGCCGTTCTCCACGGTTCCCTCGACGCTCACATTGTTTCAACGGCGGCGGTAGGGTTTAAGGTAAGCTTCAAACTAACTTAATCTTCCACCTGCTCATACTTACAATCAATGTGACAGCTAATGAAAATCATGCTTACAATCAGTCTCTGAGTACTACGCCAATCACCCTTAAATAGCTCTGGACCTTTGGGTCAAAGTTGTGACACTGTGTATAAAAAGAAAATTAGATTGGTGCTACTTTCATAAAAGAGTACTCCCTAGAAAACTGCCAATATAAGCTACTAGTATTTGGTTAGAGGATTTGCTGCCGAGAAAGATCCGTCCACAGAGAGCGCCACACATCCCACTGGTGGTGGTCGATGCCAATGCGTGCATGGGCATGGTTGGCGTCGGTAATTTTTACTTGGCACACTTCGCACTCTGCATATATGCCGGTTCCATCCGTACATTTGTGCAGTTGCACCAAAATGCAGCTCAATAACCCTGTTTGCACAGATAATGAAAAAGCGTGATTACATTATAGTGGCACTAGTTGACGAAACACGCAAAATAAATAGAAGAAAATATTGCGATAGTATCATAGTATGCCATGCTGCGAGGGCGAGATGGGCCCTGCAACGCCTCATACGGTACGCCACGCCTCATACTGGAAATCGCCCAAAGTCTCCCCGATACACCTTCTGCCAGTGATGAACATCAGTGTACAGCGGTAGTACGAGGAGTGGCCTTGAGACATTCAAATCTCTATTTTTGTGCAGATCAACTAAAATTAAGCACCCCAGTTTGCAGAAACGCTTAAACATTAACAATGGGACTAGTTGATGAAACATACATTAGCAAAGAGAAGCACTTTCTTTATCTACATTGGAAATGAAATGATAGAGAGGACACTCGCTCTATTTTAACTGTATTATTACTTCATTTTATCAGTGACACTAGGGTCGAGCAGGTGGCAAACGAAGTGTACCATGCGTCGCAAGGATGAAGGCCGGGGGTGCTTAGACTGGGATGCTGAAGCTGGCTCTTTCAGTCCCTATCTTCCCCCTGATTTTTCTGTGGTAGCATTTGGGTTGTAATCCAAACTTGGTCGAGATGGTGCTGCATCCCCCTACCTACCTAGCTTATGTGGCGAACTTGTCTCCTGCTAGTACTCAGTTCGTTCTAGTAGTAGTTGCGTAACCGCCCGTTTACACTGAGATGTTGTCGGATAAAGGTTCTCTATGGTTGGGTTTCTTTAATGAAATCGGAGGGAACCCCTCTTTCGATATATAAAAAAATAGTGGCACTAGCGGTGCCAAAACATTGCCTCAAATTAATAGTGCCACTAGATTAAGGCGCAAAGTAATAACATTACTGCTTTATCATGGCAGTGCCAAAACAGTAGCACAAGAGCAGGATCAACATGCGGGATCTTTGGCAAACGGTCAGACCAAAAAGGAACATACCTCGTGATGGGAACCATATCTGCAGTCAACGCCATCGTAGAAGGGATGACACCAGTCACCAACATGGATGATTCAATTCATGGGACCTTTTGGTGCCGTTCACCTAAAACGAAGCAATGTCCCATGAGCTAGCAGCTTCTTTTTTTAAGAAAAGGGCTCCAGCCCCGGTTCCATTTCCATCAGAAAACGAAACCCACAGAGCTTCTTCTTCATTAGTTGCAATATAATTGAGCAACATCAATGTTGCTCATGAAGTTCCTGGAATGTTCAACTATAATTTGGATATCATTTGTGCAGTTCAACTAAGATCAAGCGTGAAATGTATATCTCTGTTTGCACAAAAAAGGTGGAAAGGAGGGTGACTAACAAGTGATGAAACATGCATCAAATGAAAAAAGCATGTTCCTTATCTGAATGGCAATCGTACAAGGACAGTAGCAATTTCTAGCAGCATTGCTAGATATTAGTGTGGGCATTAGGATTAACTATGACAACCGTTAAATACGACATTTCTTTAATGGTGCCATTGCTTCATTTTACCAGCAACATTACATTAACAACTGCTACAGAGTCGGTATTTGGGCACGGGAGAGTAGGCGGACCAGGACAGTTGCATCTCTAACGAAAAGAAGCAACGTATCTTAATGGGAAATTTAGCAGGACATGAAAAAAGTGCCATTGATTCATATTACTGGAGGCATTACGTTGAAAACAACATTGGTTTAACGTGTCCTTACTTTTAACAATGCGACTGCTACATTTTACTAGTGGCATTACATAAGAGAGGCTCGGGGCAACAAACATCAGAAGAGGATATCTGGGTTGGTCCCATTTTTGTTCGCTATATAGCCACCTTATACTGTGTGAGGCTAGCAAATCTAGTGCTGGACTTACTCTGTTGACTTGTCCCCCAGTCCGCACTATCTTTCCTTTTTCAACCAATAGATTGGGTTTATATTGAGTTTGTACTGCGTTCCCTTTATTTCCCTATTAGACCTAGAGACCAGTTGGATAGCCAGTCTCTGCTACTTTTCGCCCCCATTATTTCCTCTTTTCTTCCTTGTTTGAACCAAGTAGTACTAGATTCGAGTGCATGAACTAGTTTTACCTCTTAACAGTAAAAAATTAGGTGGTTTTCGAACAGCCGATCGATCCTATCTACGAGGGGGCCTGAGAAATAGTAAAAGATACAAATGCAGCGACGTAAGGAGCTCGGGAAGTAGAACAAGGCCGGTTTCGAAGGAAGTTATACCTGAGGGTCGCCGGGATGTTGCTAGGTGGGCGGCGGGAGGCCCACACTATGGCAACGAGGAAGAAGGGGTGGGAGGCCCTCCCTCGCCAGTGATGCTTGGGAGAGAACGGCAAGGCACGCTGATCGGGATGCACCGGCAGTGGGTAAGAGCGGTCGCCGAGGATGACCGCGTGAACGTTGCACCTTCTCACCTTCCTCGGCGAAGAGGATCCGGCTGGATCTGTGACCAGCGGTGAGCAGAGAGAGAGAGAGTGTGGCCACCGCTGTCGTGTTTAGATCTGGAGAGGACGAGACAGTGTGAAGAGAGCAACACTAGCAAGAAAGTGCGGAGGCTCCTGCCTATACAGTGGAGTACCAGTTTTGTTTTGTCTACCGGCCAGAGCCGGCTTGACCTCGGCAATGACTATCGAGAAGTCTTCATGCACGTGCCCCGAAGGCGCAGTTGTTGTCATTATGATATGAAGCACCGGATTATAACATATAACACGAAAAAATGCCACATGACAAGAAATCATAACCTCACTGCCCAAAGGAGACAAGATGAATCCCGACGGAGAAACTAGACAAGGATCTAAGCTCAAATTAAAGATAAACTCGTAGAAAAGGGGTCCGTCGATAGATGTCCTAATTAACATAGCCGGCTTGACCTAGATGGCAGCCGAGTAGTCTTCGTGCATGTGCCCCCAATGACTAGCCCAACTCAGTTGTCGCTGTTTAACCCTCGCAGTGATCTGAAGCACATGACACCTAATTTCGCGAGATGACAAGAAACCTTTTTTTAGATTTCTCACCAGAACTACAGCCCTGTACAACACAGCCTGCATTATGTAGACGATAGCCAATCTAGGCGTGTCTGCTGGAGTCTGGTCACATGCATGGACGAACTGATCTTCCGTGTCTTGCAGGGATCGTCCAGGTACCAACGTAAGTACTCCTACAACACTTCTCTAGTAGTACTATCGCTCGTCTCTCTCTTCTATTAACTCACCCGACTTGCGGGGCCGAGGAGTGTTCCTATGGTCGGTTCTCAATTGCGGTCACACATGTGTGTGCAAACGCAATATGACGCGCATTTCATTCGGAGAGCGGCGTGCCAGACCGACCGACCGTCTGGGGTGCGACGCGAACGCGACGGGCGTGCTGTATACTCCGTACATGTGTGCCGCCGTTTTCTTGAGGCTTTGCTCCATGGCGCCATCCATGGATACAAAATTAGTATACTGTACTATTTAAAAGTCGAGGGCAAGGATTTTCCTGCGCGGTAGGCGGGGCAGTTCCGGCTAGTCGGTTCGACAGGGACATGAGAAGATGAGGGAGTAGGCTGCTGCAAACGTAGGGTTGTGTGATTTGACAGCGAGTTACTGCTGGACAGGTGGGGCCCCATGATTTGACTTGCCATTACCATTTTAACTGCAGTGCTACGACCGGCGTGAGTCTCCCGATTCCTGACCACCTCCATACAGGTACCTCTCCCAATGCTTCACCATGTAGAGGCTGGCTCTTGCATGAGAACCCACTCCTCCACTTTTTCCTTGCCTCTTTCCTCCACATATGCAAAAATGCCATGTAAAGCGGGCTTATAGCCCACTATTGTACTCCCTCCGTTCCAAAATAGATGACCCAACTTTGTACTAACTTAAAGTTAAGACTTTGTACTAACTTAAAGTTAAGTTAGTACAAAGTTGAGTCATCTATTTTGGAATGGATGGAGTACTTACTAGCTCCTACAGATGCTAAGCTTGCCACATAGGCATAAAGTCTGATGTGGCAAGTTAATTAAGAAGAGAGAGACTAGTTTGGTGACCCAAGGAAGAATGGTGCTAAGCGTGTGTACCTAGGTGAAAAGACAATTTTGAGTCTATAGTTAATTAAATGAAGCAAACTTAGCAACAAAAAACTAAGCACCTATGCATTGGGGACTTGATTGCTAAGCCATTTAATGCCCTTAGCACCTCATCTAAGCACCATTTCATTGAAAGAGGTCACTCTTGGCAAATGCAATAAATACTACGAAGAAAGAGATAGAGAGAAGTAAAAAAAATACTCTTATAGCCAACCTTATAGCTAACCTTGTTGTAGTACGAGTGACTAAGTGATGACTATGTATGACATGCCAACATCCGATAGCCTAATGCACCGTGTTAAATCTCCAAGGGCCCGACTGAGCGAACGAGGCGACGGTCGTGGTAGGCGGCGCGACCATGATATGGGCTGCTGGTAGTCCTTGGATGTGAGGTCGAACGGCCGCATGCTAAGTTGCTGAAAATTTGCAGAATAACCCTCCAGGATAGGATATTCACCCATAGGTCTAGAATCACGCCATGCGACCGTTCGATCTCAGATCCAAGGGCTCTCGGAAGCCCGTATCATGGGAGAAGGGAAAGCTTCGTATCACCTGTAATTTTCCCGATGCTTCACGTGACATCGAAAGCCATTTAATTGGGCGTCGAGTAGACATGACATCTAATTGGGCCCCCATAGCACTGTGCATGAATCCATTTATCCAGCAGGCAAGCCACTACCCTGCCGTTCGCACGCCCCACTCAGCATTTTTACAATCAAAAAACTGAAAGCAGTTCGCTCCTACTCGTCCCCGGACGTCCTTTAACATTACGGCAGTTCGCTCCTAGTCGTCCCATCCTTTCACATTACGGCAGTTCCACTAATCCTAACCCTCCCCCCAAATTCATGGCATCCCAAATCTCCATGATCGGCGGTGAGTACAAGGTTAGAACCATCACCGACGATGAGTTCGACGTCATCTACACCCGTTCTTCCGCGATGGTGAAAGGATGCCTTGCTCGCTTTAGTCGCATGTTCGAAAACTCAAATGATGAGTGGGTCACTGGGCTAGATGTTGAGTACACCAGAGTCCCGGGACAAGAGAAGGATCTAAAGGAGGAAGAGAAGAATAAGCCCGCCGTGATGCAGGTTTGCGTGCATGACTTATGCTTGGTTTACCACATATTCCATGCCGACGTTGAGTGCGAGGAATTTAAGAACTTCCTCAAGGGCGCCCTAGTCAAATTCGTTACTGTAGACTTTACGAACGACAAAAGAGTCCTGGGTCGGATAGGCCTCGTTGTAGGCAACCCCTTCGACCTCCAGAAGAATCGGCTGCTGCCCTCCCGTGGTCAGCCTTCAGTGCTGACCCTGCCAGGAGCCATGGTTCATCCTTCGTACGGTAAACTAGAGAAACCTCCGTACACGTTTCATCGTCATGCATGGCAGTGTAATGTACTAGATATAGACCACATCCACTACGCTGTAATGGATGGCTACCTTTGTTTCAATATCTACAAGGGTTGGATGAAGAGCAGGAGCCAAGTGTGTGGTTCAAGCAAAGAAGTATCGGCCAAGAGGAAGAGGGACAAGGACGAAGTCGAGGACGTGGACAAGGACACCGAGTAAGGTGGCAGTGTCGTTGCTCATGGTGGTTCTAATGCAGTGTCTACCGGATTAGTTGCATAGTTTAATTTCAGGTGTGCTTATTTTAATTTGAGGGGTGTGTTGTGCTGAGCCCCCAGCAGAACTATGTTATGTTTCTTCTCGTTATATTTCGTACATTTCATCTTTTAGTTGGTATAGCACTACCACTCGTTTCTTCACATTATATACGTACAATATATATGGCCCACATCATATAGCCAGCAGTTTAGTTGTCAAAGAATTTCAGGGTGCTTAGTTTTGTCCAAGAATTCCAGGGTGCGTAGTTTTATTTAAGGGGTGTGTTGTGCTGGACACCATTAACTTATCATTGTGAGAATCGGCTTATTTTTGTCATGTAACAGGGTCAACGGGTTTGACATGAAAATAACAATGTCTAATGGCATTTCTGAGCAAACATCTAACTTAACGATGTCATTTTTTAGATATCTAATTGCATTTTGAGAAGGCATCTCACGGATCGATGGAATTTTTTGAGTAGTTGTAACTTCTAATGGGAAAACTTAGTAGTGATACACAACTAGTGGCATAAATAATAAGAACCCAAGAATTAAATAGGTATGCTAATTTCTTTATTTCTTTATACATTTGTGTGCGAAACAATATACGCTGCCCCCCCCAGATTTTCTTTACAGAGGCAACATAGAACTATATGAGTGCCCTGTTAAATTTTGGCATTATTCCGGGTTCGTTTGGCCTTTTTTATACATTAATTGAGTTTCTGGTCATTTAATGTGCATAATTCAAATTTGAACTACAAGCACATGCTCCCGTGCACCAAAGTTGATTGAAAAATCACATGTGTGTCCTCGGGTGAATTTCTAGGTCCCATGCAAGAAATGGGAATGAAATTCAAATATCTGGGCATTGTGGTTCGGCCGAGAACATTGAGAAGCTTGGTTTTAAAATTCTTGTAAATCCAGAACACGCCTGAAAATCATGAAACTTGGCATGGTGTCATGTCATGGTACTACCATGCTGCGGTAAACAAAATTGCAGAATAGGAACAAGTTTTGGTATAAGTGTCTTGCAAACCGGCGCTTCTCTCAAGAAGGCTCGTGGTTCTGAGAGGGAACGTGTCACCTTTGTGTGCATAATTAAAATTTTAAATACAAGCACATGCTCCAGTGCACCATAGTTGGTTGAAAAATCACATGTGTGTCCTCGGGTAAATTTCTAGGTCCCATGCCAGAAATGGGAATGAAATTCAAACATCTGGGCGTCATGGCCGGCTGGAAACATTGAGAAACTTGGTTTTTTAATTCCTATAAATCCGAAACACGCATGAAAATCATGAAACCTGGCTTGGTGTCCGATTTGCGAAGGCGCACACATTAACAATCAACAAAGTCATTTTGGAACAAGTGCTGTGACGTTACAATCGGAAACACAAATATTATTGAAACCGTGGGCGTTCTATTTACCATTTACGTGCCACCACGCGTCCCCTTTTTTATTAGCTAGGAGGCGCCGTGCAGGGTAGCTATTTGAGTACGGGAGGCGTGCGATCAGACTCCTGCGCGTGCTTATCGGGAGGAGAGCCCTTTGACCTCCATCTGCCGTCCACCTCTCTCCCAAGGTCTCCATTAATGGCGCCCGAGCCTTTGTTTAATGGCGTGGCAATGTCTCACTCGACTGAGATTTAAGAGAGAAAAAAGAAAATCTGAAAAGAAAATTTTGCACGGATCTTGATGTAAGATCCAACGGACCTATATAGCATCTACTGCGACTTATAGCAAGACTGATGAATATATATAAGGACGACGAGAGTGGATAGTAATTGTCTTACATAATTAGGAAGGTAATTAAAAAAAGCCACATGCGGCTACGCCCGAAATACACAAGGGCAAAAGAAGAAGGAAGACGCATACAACGATCTGGCTCGCTGATCTCTACTTTCTTTATGCGCTGCAGGTCGCGGAGATTAGTTCTCGCGGCGGGCGATGATCTCTTTCATCAGTTTCATGTCCTTAATACGCTGCTTGGCAGCATCCATGGATTCCTCCACCAGCCTGTTGCGCTCGATGCGGATCATGGCATTCTCTTCCATAAGTTTCTTGATGATGATGCCCATCCTCTGCAACAAGGCAGCGGTCTCCTCCTCCTGCTTCGCCCTTCCGGCGATCTTCGCCCTCAGCAGGTCGCGCTTGCCCCGGAGCTTCGCATTCACTACAAGAAATATGTTGATTCATGATGGATTTCGCATGACGTTTTTGAAATCTGTCATGAATGGCCTGGTACAGCCCCACAAGCACGCTAAAGCCCGCCTAAGCCCGCCTAACCATTCATGTATAAAACCCAAACCCTAAGTGCCTCCTCCTCGGCCCCCTCCTCTTTCTGTCTCTCCGTTCGTCGCAGCCCCCCTTCCGATTCCCCATCTTCTCACACACATCGCCGCCACCAACCACCACATCGCCTCCTCCACTTCTCGTCGCCAGCCCTTTCCCTCCTCTCACCTCGCTGCTCCGGCAGCTGCCAGATCCGCCGCAACCCCCACCAATCCATCTCTCCCTCTCCTGCGAATCGTCGCGCCGCCACCAACATCCGCAGATTCCGGCGACGTCCGCCACCGTGCAGCACGCTCGCGAGATCGTCTCCGACGCCTCCACCCTCCAGCCCGGCTGGATCCGCCGCTCCCAGCCCCTTGCGCTCGCACTCAACCCCTAGCCCATGTCTAGGGTTTCGGCTGCGGTGGCGCATCCGTCGCTTGCGCGTCTCGAGCTGCAGCACTCCGTCGTGCATCGCGCCCCCTTGCACCTCTCTGCCTCCCCTAGCTCAGTGCGCTCGACTGCGTCGGGCTGGACGGCGGCGACCCCGACCCCCTCTTCCGCGTCTCCGGCGCAGCGGTGCGTCCTGTGGCAACCTCCTCTGTCACGCGAGACGGTGTCTGACCTGCATTGCTTACAAAGGTCTCCTGTGAGCACTGCGACCTCTACCTCCCTCTTCTCCTTGATTTAGGTTGATTTTGTATCTTTCCTCTCAAGAATTGATGATTTAATATTTACAAACATTAATCCCTCTGTTATAGAATTTATAGTCTAGTAGCAAGTTAGGCTCATAGTCAGTAAGCTGTTTATGCTTTCCTGATTTGATTAAAATGACTGTTGCAATCAGCTAGCTGTAGTATTATTTGACTTTACTTTTGTATCTGTATTTTGTGAAAGTAAACTCCAGAGTGCAAAATTGGATTTGTTGTGCATTTTTGTATCTTCCCAGAACCAAAAGAGATGAATTGAATCTCTTCTTACCTCCTAATAAAAGGCAATGTGCAAAACTGTACGTGCTGTACATTTTTGTATCTTTCTAGAACCAAAAGAGATGAGAATTGAACCTCGTCTAACTGCCTAATAAAAGGGAGTGTAGTACTGGTTCAATCACTTCCATAATGCTTCTTGATATATCAGGAAAAGCGAGTTATCCAATTTATAAATTACTGGATGTTGCTTTACATTCTACAGTAGCCTTTTTGTCTTTCTGTATTGTGGAATCAGTGCTCCTTTTCTGACATATTTCTCTACTAATGTAAAGTGTATATATTAATGCAGTATTGTTATGCTTGTTATGATATCTTAAGCATTGTTCCTGGCTCAGGTCTCCACTTGATCAACGAAGGTTGATGATTACAACTGAACGACTGAATCAGTCCACTGGCAGAATTAAAAATAGCTGAAGAACTATGCTGGAGATAAAAGAGCTGGGTGTGTCAATTCTTTAGGACCTTCATCAGCAACGACAATCACTACTGCATGCTCACACTACAGTGCATAGTCAATCATAACTGCTTGATAATAGTTTAGATATACTTCCCTGAAATGTTATGTGAACCATCGTTGGCTATATAGCTCTTCTGTTCATCATTACTTCCAGCTTGGTTGTTATTTCTTGTGGTACTGGTAGAGATCAGATTGCCATAACCCATTATATAAGTTCTAGGTTTGATTGATTTCCTCTACCAATTCTAAATATAATAATCAAAATTTGCATTTGTTTAATGCAAGATCTGTTATCAAAATTGAGATTTAGTGGTTCAAGTTTATTAAATCATGTTAAGTGCAGTGTAAATTTGAAAGTGTCTCCACCTTGAACATTTCATTTATTCTTGTTTTCTCACCATTAATAGGTATTATTTATAATCTACTTCCTCAATTCTGAAATAATTGAATTTGATCAAGTTTATAAGAAGCTATATCAACATCTACGCCACATATTTAGTTTCATTAAATTCAGTGAAAAATACATTTATGTAAAAAGAGGTCACTTGGCTGTTCTTGATACTATAGTATACCTATTATGTCTATTCTCACACGTAGATAGGTGTATTTTTTTACATAAGAAAAATGACATCAAGTTAGTTCATGATCATGGTTTAGGAAAAAAAAGGTGTGCACTATGGTAAAAAGAAGTACAGTTTTGTTGCAAGTAGTTTTCCAGAAACAACAACTTCCCTTGTTCCCCTATCCCTTTATTATTTGTCAACACCCCTTTGATCTTTGAGATGATAATTTTTCAAAGGTACCTACAGTTGCACAACAAGGTGGAGCTCCTCAGCTCTTTGGCATGGGTAAGCTCCTATGTGCTTTAGGATGATTTAAACTATTTGGCACTAGGTTACTTGTGATTAGTCGTCGATGTTGTGTTGCTGCAATCAAACAATATTGTTGATTAATGAAATACAACCAATTATGGCATAACTCTTAAGTATATAGGCCTCACTAGTGAGGTTCAAACCATGTGAAATAAAAATGATGGTTCAGATGATAATAACTACTATTTATGTTGTTGTAATCAGCTTGGCATTTTGTAACAAAAGCATATTGTTTGTTACAGATTACTTGGTGGTCAGAGCCAAAAATGAAGTTGGAGGTGTAGGCGTGAACTTGATGATTAAGAGGATCTGTACAAACTTGTATATTTGTTGATGTAATCTGGTGTAATTATTACTGAGGGCATGTGATGTGAAGTTGGATGTATTATTGGCCACGTTTTAAAAGGGCTTTACTCAGTGAAATAATTGAATGGAAATTTGTGAAATGCTTCAAATCATGGGCCTGTTCAATAGAAATTAATTGTGTTGTGAAAGCTTGTTTGACTATGTAATGGGTGGCGTTGTATCTGGTTGGATGGAAATCATGGTTGGACACTAAAAAATGCGGATGCCACGTCACATCCATGCTGGTGCCATGTAGATGCCACGTCCAACCCATTTTTGTACAACGTCATCTCAATCCATGACGGACTAGTCTGTCATAGAGGACCGGGCCTGGGCGGGCCTAGGGACTCATCGGTGACGGCCAGGATCCGTCATGGTGGTACAGTTGTCAAATTATGACGCGATGTACATGACGGATTATAAATCCGTCACGGAAAACCCTCCTTGACGGTTTTGCACTGTTCCATGACAGATTGTATCCATCATGGATTAACAAGATTCTTGTAGTGATTGCCCTCCCCTAGTTGTCGGATGACGCCGATAGCCTCGTCCTGCAACCTCGCCCAGCCGGAGATCTGATCCATCTTGCTATGGACCATCGCATGCATGCACCTGTAAGAGTCCTCCCCTGCCCGCGAGAAATTTTCCCAGGCCGCCGCGGCGCAGCGGGACCTCCGTGCTGCTTCGGCGGCGCGGCGGGACATCTCTGCTGCTTCCGCGGCATGGCCGGAACAGTCTGCTACATCGACGGCACAGCGGGACCTGTGTGCTGCTACTGCTGCACGTCTGGAAATGTCGGCTGCTTTCGCGGCGAGGCGGGACATCTCTCGTGCTTCCTCTTCCATGCTCACCTCTCCCTGGTGGAAATCTCTTGACCCAAAACTCACGCTGGCCATGGCTTGATTGACTTGATTGTTTTTTGTGGATGAGGAGTTGAGGAGGAATGTGCAGTCATCTTAGCATAGTAGTATTTATAATTGAGTACTACTAATACGCTCCTAAGTGGGAAACCGTTTAGGTTGTGATCGGTGTGAACAGGTTTGCAATTAAATATAGCGTGGTAGTAGTAGTAATTTGGAATGTGACGAGACGCGTTCAAAATTTATTGACGGTTCTAGTTTCGAAGTGCGGCACTATTCCCGGATGGCGTAACGTCGGCACGTTTTCTCGGTCGTGGTGTAGCATATGCCATGGTACTAGTTCTTTTTCTACTGCTGTGTACGTTCAAAAACTGGCACCGTCGGATACATATCTTACGCTTGGCGTTCGACAGGAATAGCCTCGTGGCGAGCTATAGACTAGTCTTTTTTTCAAACGCATTACACCTATTTCTCGGGACTTCTCACACGCACCATCACTGCTCCCTAGGTCGATGCCACCCACATACACTTGTACTCTGAGAAGAGATGCACACACGCACTCGTCCTCTCTCACACACGCATCTGTAGCTACGAATTATAGTGTTCTCAATCATCCGATTGGCTCTATCATAGGTTTCACGTTGCTCCCTGGCCTTGAGAATGAGAAGTTTAAAACGCGGAGGCTAAGATGGAGGCGCGACGTTTTGGTTAATGTGCGGGACGCACATGGCACCAACACGACACGAGCTTTGTCTGCCTGGTGCGCATGCAGTCGGGTGAGTTGTCCAAGTATAGACACAACCAGGCCCTCGTTGGTATCCGCGCCTCAACTTTGGCTGGTCATAGTGGAGAGTAACATAGACTAGTTACTAGTCTATGTTACTAGTACCTTCATAGTGGGTAGTGTCATATAGTATATGCATAATTTGGCGACGAGCGCTCTCTATATGTACCACCTTTTTTCTTTAATTTCATCTTGTTAGTTTTGCTCCATGGCGCAATCCATCGATACTACTATTGTACAAATGTATACATTTTTTAAAACGCTAGAGGGCGGGGCAGTCTAGCTTGGTCCTTTTCACGAGAGGCGAGGGCCTTTGTGATTTGATGGCTCATTACTGCTGGAAGGCGGGGCCTTGTGATTTCACTGCTCGTATAAATGTGCCGATGACCTGAGGAGGAGCAAAGAACCGTGCGGTATACTCAAGATTTCCGCTGGAGTAGTACTACGACAGAGGAGCACGAAACACGGCAGCCCAGTGCCATATGGCGATAAAAAATGATCTAATTTTCTAGTCATCTCATTGTTAGCATTGTTCTATTCATGCCTTGCAGAGAATGTGACACGTGCGGTGAAACACCCGAAGCAAAAGAAGAAACACAGGAGCAAAAGAAGAAGGAAGATTATCAACCCAAATGATCTAATTCGCCACGGAGTCGTAACTGCTTCTTCATCGCCTCCACGACCTCCATCTCCTTGTGCGTCTCCTTCGCCATCTTCTTCATTCTGTCCATGACGCGGGATTTCTCGATGCGAGCCTTCATCATCTGTTCCACGGTCGCATTACGTACCTTGACAGCAGCCGGGTGCTCTATGCGGAGCTTCGCCAACTCCCCCTTCTGTTCCATGACGAGGGCCTGCAACATCTTCATCGAGGAACTACTACTCTCATGCAGCTTCTTCCAGCCGGCGTTCTTCTTCTTCAGCAGGTCGAGCTCGTGGAAGAGCTTTGCCTTGTCTTCCTGAAGTTGCAGGATTTCGCCGGTCGCCTTCTTCTCCGAGGCAATGCTCTTCTTCAGCAGCATCACCAAGCTGGCAGTCAACTCCCCCTGCTTATTGAGCTCAGCGGGCATGTCGTGGAGGCTCTCCTTCAGCAGCTCCACCAAGCCATGGATGAACTCCTTCTACTTATTGAGGTGCTTATTGAGCTGATCGGGCATGCCGTCGCGGGATAACCACTCCAGCGCCGCCAGCTCGGCATGTTCGCCTCCGCGGCTAGGGCGCTCCTGGGAGCCATCGCCAGCCCGTGAGAGATCTTTCGAGGTGTCTGTGTGGCGGTGAGCCCTCTCTTTTTTTTCCGCAGCCTTGGTTGCCGCTCCCTTGTTACGAGTAGTTCTCGACCTAGAGCTCTGCGCACCGGACATGGCAAGGACGGGCGAAGAAGAAGCACTTATGAGGAGGAAAGGTAGAGTAATTTTCGGTTAGGTAGTTCCCCCTTTTTATAACCTAAGTACTAGCACTAGTACTAATACCTGCATAGTGGGAACAGCTTCAGGTTTGGTACGTACTAGTAGGTGTGAGCAGGCTTGCACTTAATTGTAGCACTAGTACTTTTGAATGTGATGGGAACAAGGTAAAGATAAATTATGGGTTTTGGTTTAGAGGCCCAAAATGGCTCCCGATGAGTTTAGTGGAACATAAATTTCAAGTAGACTACACTGCTCAGATGCGTAAATATTATGTTATTGCCAAAAATTGGCACAAAATACGAAGGAGACCAATGGAAGTACTACTAGCAACACATGATTTAACTACTCGCATGCGCGCAGTGGAGTAGTAATGTCTTTCTTCTGCCCTCATGTCCACTCAATTAGCATGCGCTGTATTAATTGACCATCAATGAAGTGAAGGACTTTACACGCGTCAAATTTTCAAATGGGGTGGATCTTGGTACAAAATCGCGTCCGCCTGTGTACCCGCGTGTGCGTGCGAGGGAATGAGTGCATGCGTGGCGTGCATGCACATCTTCGATTCATGCATGTACCGCCAGTGTGGCTCAGGGAGGACGAGTACATTCTTCTGGAACCAGCAGCACGTCACTGTGATCAATCCACACAAGGATGTCGCGACAAGCCTCCACATGTGCCATGTGGCTTCATGAACTGTAAGAGAGACACTGTGTAGCGTGCCACTGTGTTTTGCACATACTCGAAGTACTAGTAAGGTACAGATGCATTGCACGCGTCAGATTTTGCAACCAAATTATGAATAAATACGACACTATAGCATGTAAGCTCTGAGTCATATATGCCTGATGTAACCTTTGTTTAATTCTTATAGTTCATCTCATTCAAAATCAATTAGTTTTTATAAAAAAACCTAGGGCCTCTTTGATTCGTAGGATTTCCAAAACGCGGGAATAGGAAGAACATGGGATTAGAGTGGAATGTCGTCTAGAATCCTATAGGATTGTACGAGTGTTTGATTGTGCACAGAAAAAACGCAGAATTCTTTCTAATAGGTTTGAGTGGATGGGATGTTTCCTATGAAATACAGTGCAAATGAATCATATGGAAAGATTCCTATGGTTTACAATCCTACGAATCAAACAACCAAGATAGGAAAAATTCCTAAGGATTAGAATCCTCCAAAATTCCGTTGAGAATCCTTTGAATCAAAGAAGCCCTTAATCTATTTTATGATTCATGGAATTGTGTGTTGTAAAGCATAAAGTAAAAACAAATAATGGCAATTCAACTAGAAAAAAAGTTTGGGCAGTTATGATACGGAAGATTCTAGAACAAAGGAGAACCACTGTTGTTCTGAGATTTGTGCATTATGCTTAAGTTCAACCATGGAGTCTGCTAGATTGTACATGTGGCAAAACCCGGTGGGGGCTAGAAGATGGTGCGAGGGGTCGAGTGGAGGGAGACTATGAAGGAGTGCACAACTGCAAGATTGATATTTAGAGAGAGGGGGTGAGAACGTGCGTTGTTGCGCACAGTGGCGGAGCCATGAAAAATGTCCCATGAGCTAGGGGGCCAAGCATTGCTAATCCTTTACGAGGAGGTCCAATTCATCAACTTAAACCATTTTTACCAGCAATTGTCTAATGATCACATTCATATTAGGCTCGATATATAGTGATGTTAGGGGGGGTAGGGCCCTTGCTGCCCCCTGTCTTCGCCATTGTGCGCGCATCTGAGAGATGAAGCGGAAGGCATGGATGATGAGAGGGGGGCGTTGGATATATAATTAATGTGGGTGTATTAGCTATATATGTAATCCTATATAGAGAGGTATAGATTGATCGATGTGGACGTGGGAAAGAGGGTGAGACATTACTAGATATATATATTGATCGGTTTATGTGGAAAACTATGAAACATCGATCGTTGCGCATGCACGTGAGAGATAAAGAATGCCCGATATGATGGAGAGGGGGATGTGTGTGTGTGCCTTCATGGGAGACCGACCTGAAGAAAAAGATTGCATGTGATAATGCCGATTGGTAGTGTGTGTGCATGCATGCATGAGAGAAAGTTAGTGGTACAATTGTAAAGAGAAGACCAATGTGTGGGTGTAAAAGACTAGGTGAGATCATAATCAATGTAAAGTTGAATTCAAATATTTGAATAAGAGATCATGATGTTTGAAACCCATGCATGCAAGAATATAATGGAGATCTGCGCGGTGTCGTTTGGAAACGAGCATGTTGTAATGTATACACATTGAACAAGGTCAAACCGGTTTGAATTTGTGATACCGATGGCGGACATCATTTGGCCACATTGCATCCGTGCATGGACACACTATTCTAATTGGAGATGATGGGTGGCTTTCACATCACATATCTATATATATACCCCTATATATATATTTTATATTTTATATTTTTTATATAGTGTGCGGATAACTTTAACTTTGAAAGATGGTCGTTGGATGAGGCCAATCCGATGGAGCAGAGCTGGCAAATTTGAGCACTACTGGCCGTTGGATGTCATCTAGATTCCACCAGATTTTACCACATGTACAATCTACAAGACTCTATGGTTGAACTTAAGTATAATGCACAAACCTCAAAACACAAGCACTTCTTCTTTGTTCTAGAATCTTCCATATCAGAATTGCCCAAATGTTTTTCTACATGATTTGTTTTTACTTTATGCCTTACAACGCACAATTCCATGAATCTTAAAATAGATTAGCTTTCTTATGAAAACTAGATGATTTTGAATGAAATAAACTATAAGAATTAAACGAACATCTACATCATGCATATATGACTCAAAGCTTACATGCTATAATGTGGTATTTATTCATAATTTGGTTGCCAAATCTCATGCGTGCAATGCACGTGTACCTTACTAGTCTAAATGGTGTTTGTGTGTGTGTTGTGCATGTTAAACACATTGTACATAGTATATCATACCAGTCTAAATTGTCTTTTTTGGGTACACATTAAGCTTGTTCTCCCGAAATTTCAAGCCGCGCCTTGTTATGCCGAAATTTCAAGCTAGCGTCTCAGTCTATCGTGCTGCGAAACTCGCGCCTCTTCAACCCACGCCTTGTTACCCCGAATTATTGAAGATAAATCTTTGTCTCGTTGTGCTCGGACAACTCCCTCCATCTCAACCCGGGCCTTGCTATTCCAAATTTACAACGCGCGCGAAAACTCCCACCTCCTGTGAACTCCCGACACGCGAAATGCCCGTGATACCCCTGAACCGAAAGAACCGCCTCAAATCGGTGGGGGTACTTTCTAACTTACCCCACATTTCGGACAAGCACGTCCCTAAGCCATGGTTCCCCACTCCCATCCCATCCGCCCACCCCTTCGTACACCGAGGCCGGGAAAACCCGCGAAGCCCCACACCCTCCCCCGCCCGCCACCTAGCCGGAGCCTTTTCCCCGACGATGTCGTCCACAACAACACCTCGACGGCCCTCATCCACCGTACCGGATGAGGATCCGTCGTTGATCTGGTCATCCCGCCGGTTCAGCCACCCCGTCCTCCACCTCCAAGGAGCTTCCCCGACTTTCCCCTCGTCTTTCGCGCCACCTCCATCCCCACACCGCCGTCTTCACCTGCAACACCGGAAGAGCATCATCATCACTGTTTCCTCGGATGAAGCTGCGACCTAATCGGCACCACCAAAGTGGTTGTACACTAATCGCCGCATTTTCTTCTTGATTCGATCTCGCGGTGCTGCCGGCGCTCGGTCCCGAGCCAACACGGCGCGGCTCCATCCACGGCATCGCACCCTCGGCAGTGATGTCCACATCAGTAGGAGCTGCTGCGGCTTTAGCTCTCGCTCGCGCTGCTGCTCTGCTCTTGCTCTCGGTCCCCTGCCTTGTTTGCTCTTGCTCTTGCTCGCGCTGCTGCTCTCGCTCTTGCTCTTGCTTGCGATGCTGCTCCGATTTAGCTACACTTCAGTCGACTGAATCGACTTTTGGGTCACTCGATTTTTAGGGGGGGGGGTCGCCGGAGTTAAAGGAAGAACCAGCCGCAGTCGGGAGGGGGGCTCGCCAGAGAGGTACCCCACTATCTATCTTAGGGTTCAGGGTGGGGGCAGTGGTCACCGGCGGTGGTGGGGCGGTGGCGTGGGGATCACCGGAGAAAAAGCTCGTCACGGGGGGGGGGGGGGGGCTAGAGGGATGGCCGGGGCGGGGGCGGACCGGCGGTGGGGAGTGTTTTCGGGTAAGGGCGGGGCGACGCACCGCCGGCCGCGGGCGGCTGTTTGGCCGGTGGTGGCTAGGGGGTGGAGGTTGAAGATGAACTGCAGGCCCTTGATTTCGTATCCAACGGCTGTAAAATCGACTGACCAGAGATGAAAAAGTCAGTCGACTGACGTGTAGCCTCACCTCTAGTGCGTTCAGTTTCGACAGTAAAATTCAGTTTCGGCAGCAAAATTCAGTTTTGACAGTCAATTTCAGTTTCGACAGTTAAATTCAGTTTCGACTGTTAAGTTCAGAGATGAGCGACTGATGTATTTTACATCTAGCACTTTGTGGTTATGTATTTTACGTCATCTATTGTAGATGCTATTAGAATTCCATTCAGGTTAACGTTGTCTCTCTTGCCTTGCTTCAGCCTCGGCATCTTACAACTCACCGGAGCAGCTCAAACGACGAAACCCTCCATCACAGTGGAGCAGTACCTTGGGCTCCATCTCTAGACGCCTAAGATCTTCTTCCCCTCCTCCGACAGCCATGTTAGCCGGAGCATCCTCACCGGCCAACCCAATCACGCTGAGATCGACATGGCTTCGCCAAAGAGGTTGTACACTTGTTGCATATCTTTTTACTCTACATGTTATATATATTGTCCACTGAGCACACGGAGTAAAGGGAAATACGATTATTTTATCCTACTATATGACAAGCAGTGAGGTACCAGGCAACTTAGCTATCCGTGATGGACTCTCTTGAACGCCATCATTATTTATCTCTGCGCGTTTGAGCTGTGCATTTGTCGATGGCCCTGGGAGTTGAGCTAGTAGGGCAGTGGCCTAGGTCCAAAGTAATAGAAGTAGCACAAAAACATTTTTTTAGTGGAGGCTTTTCCTTGCTCAAGCCTGCCTACTAGAATCGCCAGAGCTTGAAAGGAAAAAAGAATGAAAAACATAGGAATTGGAAAGTTTCGTATGGTTCTACTTTTCATGAATTTGGCGCAAAGGAATGGACCAAAGGAAAACTATAGGATTTGTTCCTTTAGTGTCTCCTTGAAAGAAAAATCATAGGAAATTTAATTTCCACTTGTCCTCCTTTTCAAATTCCTATTCATGAAGCACAAGACTAAGAGATAGTAGCATAATAGCATTATAACCGTACATTTTCTTGTGGTTTGACTTAATCTCACCATGCTTCTTTGCGTCCTGTGATCTTCCAATTCTTGTGAACCAAACACCCAGATTGGGAGAAATCCTGTGTTTTTAAATTCTCTGTTTTGCACTTGCATTCCTATCCTATTCATGTCTATTTCCTATCTGTGCATTGTTAGAATCCTCAAATTCAAACAAGCCCTTACACAATTACTTCTGTTACAGATATGTGTCAAAGAAAACCTTGTGTGGTTTGTCCTGCTCCTGCGGTGCTGTGTTCCACCCCAGCTCAGCTGCACCAACGACGGAAGGGTTCACCACAGCAGGGATTCACTCTCCAGACTGTCTTTCGCTGCCTCAAATCTTCTTCCCCGCCGCTAGCAGCCATGACAACTGCATTACCATCATCAACTGAGCAGATGACCTTGAGGACTACATGGGTCCGCAAGAGAGGTCGCACTCTTCCGTGTCTGCTTACATTATGCATCGCTTAATATGATGACATGTTACTGTATCATCGTGTTCACCTATTAGACTCCGAGTCAGGTCCAAACTTATGCTGAAACTTGAGTTTTTAAATGGTTGTGGGGTACATATTGGGGCAACAATCAGTACTATCTGTCTACTATCTGGTTAATCTCGGGTGTCTACTATGAGTTTCATGTTGGGTGCAAACAAACATTAAAGGAGCCATTATCTGTATTTTTAACTAAAGCTATTATCTACCTGCTCTCATTGGTTTTTGGTCTATCCACAGTTTGCTACCATCACTCTGGATTTGTGCATGCACTCCTTACATAATCTCACTATGCTTTATTCCTATGCATGTCAGTTATTGTACACAGTGGAACTGAACATGTAGAGCAAAAGAGACGAGCCTTGCGTGGCAATAAAATTTCATGCAGACGTCGCTCCATGGTGGGTGCAAAGGCAGCCCCCCTCCACCCATTTCGGATCGTAATCAAGAGGAAGATAACTGTTCTGAGGGGGATTCAGAAGTAGAAGACCACTCCTATTTACCCCATGAGGTCTTCGCTCTAACTTGGCATGCTGATGTTGGTAATATCATGCATATGGTGCCTTGCATTGCTTACTGTATACATCAAAGATGTCATCTGCTTAGTTTAGACATGCTTTGTGTCAATGCCATTTGTTTAGTTTCTTTATCGTATATGTGAATCATGCAATGCCATCTTGTTTAGCCAGGCATCATATATGTGAATTTTGCAATGCCACCCTGGTTAGCCAGTCATCTTATATGTGAATTATATCATGACATCATTTTTTTATTACGTGTTAAATTTGTCAACAATTTTAGTACATTCAATTACTCTTCCTGTGCATCAGCCATTCGGCACGGTCATGGAAAAATCTGGAGTGGAAACAAGGTCTTCAGAGCAGACAATGCTATCTGACGAAGCGCATGTCTTGCTGGTTACAGATAGCTCCTCAGAGGAGGATTTAGAGATAGATGACCAGTCCTATTTCCCCCCGAGGTGCATGCTCTAACTTGGCAGGGTTATGTTGCTCATATCATGCGTATGGTACCTTGCATTGCTATGTCATTTGCTTAGTTTAGACATGCTTTGTGTGAATGCCACCTGTTTAGTGTCTAATTACCATATATGTGAATTATGCAATGCCATCTTGTTGCAAGACATTATATATGTGAATTATGCAATGCTATATTGTTGCAAGGCATTATATATGTCAATTATGCAATGCCATGCTGTTTAGCCAAGCGTCATATATGTGAATTATATCATGCCATCCTTTTTTTGTATTTCTCATTGCTTTTGTCAACAATGTTTGTATATTCAACTGCTCTTCCTGTGCATCAGCCATTTGAATTGGTGATGGAGAAATCTGGAGTGAAAACAAGGTCTTCAGAGCAGACAATGCTACCTGCTGAAGCAGATATCTTGCTGGTTACAGATAGCTCTTCAGAGGAGGATTCCGAGGCAGATGACCAGTCCTATTATCCCCCTGAGGTGTATGCTCAAACTTGGCAGGGTTATATTACTCATATCTTGCATATGTTGTATTGCAATGCTTAGTTTTTACATCATATACACGATATTGAATGCCATCTCCTTAGTTGACACATCATATATGTGATTGCCCTCTGCTCATTTCCTTAGTATATAAATCATATATTTGAATATATCATGCCATGATGTTTACATAGACAGCATGTATCTGAATGATGGCATGCCAAACCATTTTCTAAAGACATAATATAGTTATATCATCTCATCCTGTTCACATAGTCATCATATTTTGAATTATGTCATTCTATCCGTGAATTATATCATGCCATCATGTTTCCATCGATGGCATGTTTGTGATTTATGGCATGACAACCACTTTAATAGACACATCGTATAGTTATATCATGTCATCTTGTTTACATAGTCATCATATTTTGAAGTATGTCATTCTATCCTGTTTAGTCAGCCATCATACATGTGAGATTGTGTCATGCTATCCTGTTTAATTAGCCATCATATATGTGAAATTATGTCCTGCTATTCTGTTTGTTTAGACAACATAAATGTGAATTATTTCATGCCCTGTTTTC
Source organism: Triticum aestivum (assembly GCF_018294505.1). NCBI lineage: Eukaryota > Viridiplantae > Streptophyta > Magnoliopsida > Poales > Poaceae > Triticum > Triticum aestivum. Next base: position 553,885,844 of record NC_057799.1, on the reverse strand, counting down.
TTCCCTACTATCCATTGCACCTGTCTATCTTACAATGTCTATACATTCAATTACTTTTCTTGTTTATCAACCATTTCAATTGGAGGGGGTGATGGCACTATCTGTGGGAGTAAAAAGACGGTCTTCAGAAAAGATCGTGCTACCTGTCGATGGAGATAGAACCACAGTTGTACTTTCCCAAGAACCAGCCCCACCACACATAACCCAGACTCACGCAGATTGTACCCCTACCCAGTTGGACAGAGAACTAGTTACACCCCTTCTACCCCAACCCCAGCAGATAGTAACCCAGTTCCCGTTGACACAGCACAGTCTCCACCACAGAGCACCCAAACACGAGCAGTTAGGAACGCAGCTGCAGTACCCAAAGAACGAGGACCACCACTCCGAACCCAAAGTCAACACTTAAAGCAGAAGAAGAATTGTTCTCAGGTCAGGTTCCGTAGCTATGGTTCATACTACTTTTCTCTTGCATCACTGTATTTACTCAGACTAACTAATTTCAAATTTGAAGGATGCAATTGAAACTCCAATGGCGCAACAGGTATGTTTTAAACCTGTTTCTTTAACGTGTTTGCTGTTGTAACTTGCTCTATGTTGATTTCAGTTTCAATTGAACAAACATTTATGTTCTCATGCCATGCACATTACAAGTGTTGTTATTGTTGTGTAGTTTCCCACACTTATATTATGTCTATGCTGCTTTTTCTTAAATAGATATGATTCAAACTGTATCTTTCGATTTGGCAACATAAACTAGAATGATATAGACCATACAGTGACCATACTACATAGATATATGTTTGTTTCATGCTGTTATCCTGTCCACCTTACTACTGAACTGGTTTACCAAAATGAGTTTCATATACTACATTGTAAACCTGTGATGTGTTTGTTTGTTTCTCTTTTAGAACGCGGATAAAATATTGGAGAAGAGTACCCCGTTATGCAATGGTAAAGGAAGTAATGCAGATAAGGTTCCAGATAGTGAGACATCCCTGTTGTTCTCCAAGAAAGCTGATAAAAACTATATTGAAGACACTGAGACAACCCCAAAGTCCTGTCTTGATGTAGTGTTCGAGTTACTGGCTACTACTGCTGGCACCAGCTCTTCGAACTCGCTGCATGAATCAGTTCGGCTTCTTGAGTCTCAACTTCAAGTTCAGACATCGATCAGATGTTATGCGACAGGAAGCCGAAGGACTGAGGAAGTCCCTGCAGAATTCAGATGCATACTTTCTGGTGCAACAGCAAGAGCCGGAGGATTTAAGCGCCAAACAAGAGAAAGTTAATAAGCTTGCTAAGCATCTTGCCAGCATTATGGGTACCCAGGATATTGTTTCTTGAGCTCTTCTAAAGTGGTTTTAGTTCTGGACTTGTTTTGCTGTGGCGTTTATATGCTGCTTTGTTCCCTATATTTGCACTGGTGGCGAACTTTGATGCCCAGTGGATGTCATATGTGTAATAGCCGTGATAGCCTAGCATAAGTTGCTTGCTTATTTATTTCCTTATTGTCTTGTTTATTTGTTTTCTTGTAGTCAGTGCAGTTCTTTTTCCGCGGTTTGCTAGTGGCTGCAATAACCTATTTTTTAAAACTAGGCCACAATAACCATGGGCTACATATTTACTGTAGTTAACATGGGCCTCCTACGGGCCGTAGAAACAATGTGCCTTCTAAGGGCCGTAGAAACATGGGCCTTCTGCGGCGTAGAAACAATGGGCCTTATACGGGCCGTAGACACAATGGGCCTTCTATGGGCCGTATCATCAATGGGCCTTCTACGGGCCATATGATCGGTTGGCCAAACATGGGCCAATAACAGACCACATTATGGCCGTAAATGGGCTAGAGTTGAAATCGTCCGTTCATGGGCCGACCATAACGGGCCGTCGTTAATCGACCGTATTTGATGACGCTATGAAAACGGCCCAACGTATTAATGGGCCACAAACGGGCCGACTGTAACCACAGGCTGAATTTGGCCCACAAGTAGAAAATGACAGTAACGGGCCGTAAGTAAACGAATGCTGGAAATGAGCCCAAGAATAAATGGGCCCTGAGAAGGCCGAAAGATAACATGGGCTAGGAACGGCCGAACGGAATAATGGGACGTTAATGGGTATAAAGTGATACACTGTTCATTACGGGCCAGTTTCACCACGTGTCGTTATTGGGTATAAAGTGATACACTGTTCATTATGGGCCAGTTTTACCACGGGCCATTAATGGGCCGAGAGTTACTAAGGGCCTCATATGGGCCGAAAGACGTCATGGGCCATACATGGGACGGAAGTTAAAACGGGCTGGAATTATATTGGACGGCCGAGATGACGATACTGGGCCTAATTCGAATAGGCCGTAAACGGGCCCATAGTGAGCATGCAACAATCCACCTCTGGTTCATCTGCACGAAAACGTCAAACACCGGGAATACTTTCCCGGATGTTTTCCCCCTTTGCCGGTATCACCTATCCCTGCGTTAGATCACCCCTGGCACCGCATATTGCCTTGTTATATTTTGTGATGCTTTGCTTGCTCCGTATTTACTGTTTCTTCCCCCTCTTCTTCTCCGGTAGACCCCGAGACCGGCGTTGATGCAAATGAGTACGACTATGGTGTTGACGACCCCTCCTTCTTGCCAGACCAACCAGGCAAGCCCCCCCCCTTGATCACCAGATATCGCCTATTCCTTCTCTCTACTGCTTGCATTAGAGTAGTGTAGCATGTTACTGCTTTCGGTTAATCCTATTCTGCCGCATAGCCTGCCATTGTTGCTACAGTTGTTACCCTTACCTACAAACCTGAATGCTTAGTATAGGATGCTAGTATTCCATCAGTGGCCCTACATTCTTGTCCGTCTGCCATGCAACATGCAGGTGTGCAATGGGCGATGGGCCCAGACACCTGCGCGCATAGGATTTAGACCGGCGTGTTGACCTCTCTGTTGTGCCTAGGTAGGGCTGCGACGTGTTGATCTTCCAAGGCCGGGCATGACCCAGGAAAGTGTGTTCGGCCAGAGGGATCGAGCGTGTTGGGTTATGTGGTGCACCTCTGCAGGGAAGGTTATCTATTCGAATAGCCATGTCCCTTCGTAAAAGGATGACCCGGAGTTGTACCTTGACCTTATGACAACTAGAACCGGATACTTAATAAAACACACCCTTCCAAGTGCTAGATATAACCCGGTGATCGCTCTCACACAGGGTGACGAGGGGAGGATCGCCGGGTAGGATTATGATATGTGATGATACTTGGTGAACTTACCATCTACTCTCTTCTACATGCTGCAAGATGGAAGCTACCAGAAGCGTAGTCTTCGACAGGACTAGCTATCCCCCTCTTATTCTGGCATTCTGCAGTTCAGTCCACCGATATTGCCCCTTTACACAAATACCCATGCATATGTAGTGTAGATCCTTGCTTGCGAGTACTTTGGATGAGTACTCACGTTTGCTTTTCTCCCTCTTTTCCCCTTTTCCATTCTTCTCGGTTGTCGCAACCAGTTGCCGGAGCCCAGGAGTCAGACGCCACCTTTGACGAGTCCTACTACACCGAGGGTGCCTACTACTACGTGCAGGCCGCCGCCGACGACCAGGAGTAGTTTAGGAGGATCCCAGGCAGGAGGCCTACGCCTTTTTCAATCTATATCCCAGTTTGTGCTAGCCATGTTATGGCAACTTGTTTAACTTATGTCTGTACTCAGATATTGTTGCTTCCGCCGACTCGTCTATGATCGAGCACTTGTATTCGAGCCCTCGAGGCCCCTGGCTTGTATTATGATGCTTGTATGACTTATTTTATTTTAGAGTTGTGTTGTGATATCTTCCCGTGAGTCCCTGATCTTGATCATACACATTTGCGTGTATGATTAGTGTAGGATTTAATCGGGGGCATCATAGCCGGCAAGGTGGACGACGACGGGGATGAAGCGAGAGGACGGGATGCAAGGATCCCGGTCCACAGCCGTGGATGAGAGAGGTCGATCTCTTGTAATGGCCGACGGCGTCGGGGTATCAGCTCCGACATGGTGGAGGAGGACGGCAGTGGATGGGGTCGCGGATGGAGGAGGCTGGGGTGGAGAGGGTGTTTTGGCGCCCACGGAGTACGAATGGGGAAATGGAGGGAGAGAGGAAGGGGGGAACCATGTCCTCAAGGTGCGCTTGTCTCAAATGCGAGGAAATTTACAAACCTAGCCCCCATTTAAAATTTCCTAAGTCACACCAATATTAGTCGGTTGGAGATAGGAAGGTAATCTCGCATACACCGAATATTTGCCGACGAGAGTTTGTTTTTGGCGCCCACCGTCTATGAATCGGGGAGGGAGTCGATTTCGGCCGAGGAGACACTGTGTTTTGGCGCCCACCGTGTATGAATCCGGGTGAGAGGCGGTTATGTCATGTTTGAATGAAATTACAAACCTACCCCTATCAAAATCGATAGAAATCGAGCCGATAGGCTTTGCGTGGCAGGGATAGGCAGAAATTTCCATCACGCAGATTTTGGTTTCAGGTGGTTACTGCGACTTTCCCCGCTTTGTTCAAATTTTTGCAGATCAAGAGTGCACGTTTACCGTGCCAACTCAATTCGAATCCAGTTTGTATTCTATTTTCGTTCGGGAAGGATCCATTTTCGATTGGAATAAAATTCTATATACATCTTTATATATATATATACTTTCAAGATCACAACAAAGAATTCTGCTCCTTTATATGTATAATATGATTTACAAATACAATGATCTCAAAATTATAAGGTTGAATTTAAAAAATTTAAACCAAATTATGTTCTACTAAAATGTATGGGTCAGTAATATCTACATATTAAATAACATAGATGCTCGTGAATTCATATGAGTATGCATGTTTGATAGATCAATTTTGGTTCGAGTATGAATTACATGTATCATCATCTCGAATTCAAATATTTGAATCCCTTTTATGTTGACTCCTTTCACGCCCATCTCTCTCGCATGCATGCTCCTTCATGTAGCTATCACTCTCTTTTCTCCAGCTCACCCGCACGCTCACTTCATGCTTCTCCTATCTTCGCAAACATGGTCTCTCGACGCCTCCCGTCAGAAGTGCCCCCCTCTCCGTATCGTTATACATTACACGGTTTTCATTATCTCTCACGTCTCTACCGTTCTCTGGTATCACTAGGTACCTAAGCTTTCTTTTTCACCGCCACACACACAGTCTCACTCGTCTTCCACTTTGTCTTTCTCTCTATGGGGTTCTCTCACACACCCTATATGTCTCTAGATATGACTCATACCACTAAAATTACTCTCTCCTGCAGACACAACATTTGTTGCGGTCTCCTTTCCTTCTCCATCCCAGTTATAAAACTGACATTATTCATTTGTCTACCAATCAGACAAACTCCCCCCCTCTCTCTCTCCCCCCCACACACAACTCCTGCTTCCACTCCCCTTCCCACCTACCTTCTCTCTCACACACACACAAAACTCTCGCTTTCGCACCCCCACTCGTCTTTCTCTCACAAACATTTATCGACTAGCCTCTAGATAGGTTTATACACCCGCACACTCGTGCTTCCACTATCGCATACATGTCTCTCTCGCGCTCCTTGTATCTATGTAGATTTTTCTTCCCTTCTTGAGACACGCCCTCTCGATCTTGCACACACACACACTATTGCCTCATTTTAAGCTGATACCTCTCGCACACATAATCTTTGTGTCTTTGTCACACATGCACTCCGTCCTCCTCCTCTCTCCCTCTCTCTCACACACACATGGGCTTTTTGCAACAACTAGCAAGATGCCCATGCGTTGCACGAAACATCAAGATGCATTTGCATGAGTAGTTTATCTTGTGGGAGAAAAGGATGAATGAGGGAAGGACTTATTTGCAAATGTGGAGAGGGGTGTGGGTATCTTTTTGCAAAATTGCCATAGTTTCCTTCCTATCCGCCAGATATAAATCGGACGGCCTATATTGCAGGATGGCAGGCACACCATCATCACCAACTCTGTTTTTATCTCTACTCTTATAAAAAGCATAGTCGGTGGTGATGGTGTACCTGCCATCCTACAATATTGGTCGTCCGATCTATATCTAACGGATAGGAAGGAAACTATGGCAATTTACCCGCACTCCTCTCCACATTTGCAGATAAGGCCTTCCCTCGTTCATCCTTTTCTCCCACAAGATCTTGATGTTCCATGCAACGCACAGGCATCTTGCTAGTAAGAGTAGAAATTAGACATATACCACTTCTGGAATCTTGAAACCAACAACATTCCTCCCTTATCTCATCAAAACCGCCAAAGGAATATATTTTGAGTGAAACATAACATATATTTAGTGATATAAGTACTTCAAAACTAGACTATTTTTTCTATCAAATCGGTGAATATGTATTAATCAACTTTGATCGTGTGGCAATGCATCGTTCCACAATGTAGTGCCTATAGATTTTTTAAGAAGTCAAACTTTGCAAACTTTGACCAAGTTTGTAGAGAAAAATATTTATATCTACAATAGCAAAAATATATAATGTGAAACTACATCATATGATGAATCTAGTGATATATGTTTCGCACTTTAGATGTAAATATTTTTCTCCACAAACTTGGTCAAAGTTTGTGAGGTTTGACTTTTCAAAAAATCTATAAGCACTACATTATGGAACGGAGGGAGTAGTTATTACCACTGTATAGTTTTTTGGACACCAGACAAACGGTGGAGTACATATACGAAGAGAAGAGGCGCACGCACGCAATCGGTCTCTCGCTGTCTCCCACACATGTGAGTTACGTAAAGCCACCATTAACAAATAAAACTTAAAACCCTAGGTGCATGATTGCTGCATGCGCGGGTACCGGCTACATGGTGGAGTGCACCTTTGTAGGAATAGTCATCTTGCATGATAATTTGATCCATAGCAGTTGATGGTCGGGGCCACAGTTGAACGACCTGGAGGTGGTGGTTCGCCAGTTGCCACAGATCGAGTAGCCACCTTTAAAATATCATTTTTTAGCGGGGTAAGAGTTTCCATATTCAATGGTGCGTTATAAGTACTAAGCAGTTGTTAGAACAATTGGTATGGAGCAAAAATGGAATTCATAACTACTACCTCCTTGGCGTATGGTTGTATGGGTTTATGTTGCGAGATGTTGAACTTGGTAGTTCTAGGGCAAATACTATGGTTTAGATGTTGGTTTTCAGTAATGAAAATCAGAAGGGGGAAACCCTTCTTTGATAAAAAAAACTACCACCTCCGTTCCAGTTTACTAGTCCCCATTGTAGTTTGGGTCAAAGTTTGTCCACAAATTTTACTTGTAAAATGTGAATGGAAAACGAAATTTTGTTATACCCAAACAAAAAAGGACTGGAGGGAGTGATTGCTCTGACACGGACGCGACCTCTCATAGCGCAGGCATTGAACCGGCGCGCCGGCCAAGAGGGCCCCACTCGCTGGAGGCCCGGCTGAACACGCCTCCTCGCGGCATGCAACCGGCTTCAGACTGCCCTGCCTGCCTCCATTGAATCTGCGCGTGTGCCGGCAACACGTCCTTCCGCGAGCCGGCCGGCATTTTAGAACACAAAAAATGACCAAAATATAATTAATTATGCATGGTCTTGACTTGTTGTGCTCGCAGTGGTAGCAGGAACTAGAGGTTTTTCTTTATTTATAACTCTCCTCACATTTTTTTGGATTTGAAGTGAATCATGGTTGTGGACATTATTTATGAATGTGCAGATATCTGTGAACATGACTTTGATGTGGAAGTTGAACTTGGAATGTCGGGCTTGCGCGTGAACTATATCATGTCCAATGCTTCGTCTGTTATTGTTTGGAAAGTAATTGTTGTTATTACATGACCCAAAAAAATTTATTTTGTGCCACATTAGTAGATGCACGGACATCACAACAGGCATGCAGACTAGATAAACATTTGAACCTAGCTATTATGAAGGAAATTTTGTATTGACAATAGTTTTAGATAGCAGGAGAGGCCTAGCCCGCTCTGCCTCTGCTAGCTTATTTCTGGCTTCTTCCATCTCATCTTTGGCTTGGGTGAACAGAGCATCTGATTGCTCTTTTCACTTCTTCAAGAACTGAGCTACATTCTCAAGGGCTGCTGCACGCTTTCTTTCAGCCTTTACTAGAGCCACGAGGACACGAACAGCTGACGACTCCACCTGGCTTGTGTGTAATCCAGCATCATCTGGGAATTTGCACCTTGTGTCTAATCCAGCATCATTAGGGAACTGGCACCTTGTGTGTAATCCAGCCTCATTTTGGAAACATGATCTCGAGGTTGACCATACTTCCCTCCTCGCAGGAATTGCATCCTGACATGAAGTTACTTCTTTTTTAGATCAATACTCAGAGCAACCCAGATCCATTTAGTAGAAGCCAGATAAACAGGACTCGCAGAAGTGAATTCAAAAGGAAAAATATAAAAACAGACTACACGGTGAGAACACCCACTTCCTACATGAAGCTAAAAATGAAAGCATTAGGACGATTAAGACTCTTCTTATTACACATCGAAGAACACGAGGCTAAGAGAAACAGAAACTACAACATATACACGAGGCTAAACGAAAGTAATTGAAAGGGTGTTACTTACCAAAGCTCGTTTTATTGGTTTGGTGCAGCTCCTCTTTAACTTGCCACGCTCCTTGAAGATGTCCCCAATATCCCGTGTTTGGCCTTCATTGCTCCTCTGCATGTTCGCACTCATGGTTTGAAAATCCAAACATGGCAAGAAAAATATACTACTAGTAGTACTCACGCATCTTGTGAGCAACATTAAAGCACTCGTCTGCCATGTTAGAGCATCTCCAATAGAAGCGCAACGCGCGGCGCTTTAAAAAAGCGTTTACAGTGCTGAGATTGAGAAGTAGAGATAGAGAGTAGAGGATACTTCTCAGCATAGATATATCATAGATAGATAAAAGCAATAGATAGTTCAACTACTCCTCATCGTCCGACTCCTCCTCGGTGATGTCCTCCTCCGACGTCTCAATGTAGGCGTGAAGATACCGATCGTCGTCGGATTCCCAGGGCGACGCGGCTCCTAGCCTCGTGTTGTTGAGCTTCCGCTTTTCGCGTACGCTTGTCCTCGCGATAGGCGGCTCGCTCCGCCCTCCTCTTCTCCCTCTCCTCCCTCCTTTGCACGTAGAACTCACGCTCGTTGATGATGTCCTGCGGGAAGCGTTGGCGCCACAGCGCCATGGCTTCCTCGTCCATCTCAGCGATGCCGAGGCGGTGCTCCCGCCTCCGGTTGTCGCGACAATCCTCGTCGGTGATAAGCCGCGGCAGAGGCGCGACCTCCTGCGCCCGCTCCCGCGTCGGCACGTTGGGGAAGTTCAATGTTCTATGAGGCCACCGGAGGCGCCACGCCGCCGCATTATACGCGCGGGCAGCCTCGTTGGCGATGTCAAAATTGCCGAGGCCAAGGCGCATCGCGCGGAACCGGATCTCGGCGGAGAAGCCGCCGGAGGGGCGCGCGCGGACGCGATGGTATGCCCAAGTTTCCCGGCGACGCGGCGGCATGGTGGCACAGCGGCGGCGAGGTGAGAAAGAGCGGGGAGAGAGTGGTGGCAAGGAACAGTGCGGGCAGAGAGCGGTGGGAGGGCGTTGGATTTTATAAAGCGCGCCGGATGCCGCGCGCCAAAACTAGTGCGCGCCCGGCTGATTTTCCCCCCGCACGCGCGATCCTTTCCCGACGTCCCTTCTATCTCTACTCTCTTCTCTACTATTATATTAATTTTATATTTAATATTTATCTCTACTCTGTACTCTTTTTTTTTCTTTTAAAAACAGAGTTGGTGATGATGTTGTGCCTGCCATCCTGCAATATATGCCGTCCGATTTATATCCGACGGATAGGAAGGAAACTATGGCAATTTTGCAAAAAGATACCCACACCCCTCTCCAGATTTGCAAATAAGGCCTTCCCTCGTTCATCCATTTCTCCCACAAGATAAACTAATTATACAAATGCATCTTGATGCGTGCAACGCATGGGCATCTTGCTAGTTCTAAAACACTTTTCATCATTTGCCACACTACTGGTTGCAGATGAAGAACCTACCCAAGCACAGCGCGATACAGGAGCAACACAAAATTACAAGCTGATATTCTGTTGGACAATGGAGGTTATAACCAATTACTTTTACGGGAATAATAGCAACCAGGAAATTTGAAGGGTAGGTATGAACAAAATTGGAACTGCACATGTACTGCTAAGTGATTCAATACACACATTACCAATCGAGGAGGAGAACGATGGTCGTGGCGGCCTCTGTGCATCATGGTCTGCAATGGGAGTCAGTTCATTTTCCACGATGGTGGTGCTTCTGCGCTTGGCGTCGGCTTCCGGGAAGCAGATCCGAGACCGTGGAAGACAGTGCCGGCGAAGAGGCTCCGTGTACGATGACAACGGTGGACCGGCTCCAGTGCGGCGTACGAGGTCGTTGATGAGGCAGATGCGCTGCGGTGGATGAGTGCGCCGATGTAGAAGGGGAGGAGCACGAAGGCTGCGGTGCCGTGGAGAAGTCTATTTTGCGGTGGGTGTAGAATATGGGGAGTATTCAGGTCTACTATCACTACAAAAAAATACACTTCCGTGATGATACGTGTTTGTCACAGTAGGTCGCGTTTTTTGTCATGCATGTACATCCATGACGATTTTAGGACAGAATCAAGATAGTCATACCTATGCTGTCGTAGAAGTGTTCCATGACATTACCAAAATTATCATCACGGAAGTGTCCACTTCCATGACGATAAATCGCGTATCACAGAAGTTCTTTCGTCAAGGGTAACCGACACGTGGCATCCACCGTAACGGAACGCCATTAAGCTATTGGGTCCGGTTTTGGATCCGATAACCCGTTAATAGCCCCGACCAATGGGGATTTTCTACGTGTAAAATCATCATTGGCTGGAGGTAACACGTGTCGGCTCACCCTTGGGACAGATTTCATCCACTCATTGGACCGAAGGCACCTATGATACGTCGACACGTGGCACGGACGAACAGAGGCCCATTCCTGTGAAAAGGCCGGCCCGTTTGACTTGGTCAAAAGGTGGCGGGCCGGCCCACGAAAAGCCTGTTAACGGCCTGTTCGCATATAGCCCATTTATAGCCCGCTAACCCAGGGCCCGTTATGACCTATCCGAATTAGGCCCAGTAGCGTCATCTGGGCCATCCAATATGATTCCTGCCCATTTTAAGTTCCGGCCCATGTATGGCCCACGACGTCTTTCGGCCCATATGAGGCCCTTTGTAACTCTTGGCCCATTAACGGCCCGTGGTGAAACTGGCCCGTAATGAACAGTGTATCACTTTATACCCATTAATGGCCCATTAATCCATTGGGCCGTTTGCAGCCCATGTTATCTTTCGGCCTTCTCAGGGCCCATTTATTCTTGGGCTCATTTCCAGCATTCAGTTACTTACGTCCCGTTACTGCCATTTTCTGCTTGTGGGCCAAATTCAGCCCGTGGTTACAGTCGGCCCGTTTGTGGCCCATTAATACGTTGGGCCATTTTCATAGCGTCATCAAATACGGCCTATTAACGACGGCCTGTTGTGGTCAGCCCATGAACGGAAGACTCCAACTCTAGCCCGTTTACGACCATAATGCGGTCGGTTTTTGGCCCATGTTTGGCCAATCGATCATACGGCCCGTATAAGGCCCATTGATGATACGGCCCGTAGAAGGCCCATTGTTTCTACGGCCCGTAGAAGGCCCACTGTTTCTACGGCCCATAGAAGGCCCACTGTTTCTACGCACCATAGAAGGCCCATTGTTTCTACGGCCCGTAGCCTATTAAAGGTGGGAAACTACTATAGGTTTAGACCTGCTAATGGCCCAAGATGATTATAGGCCCATGTTTTTGCCCATATGAGTAACGGGCCGGCCTGAAGACCGACAACACTGAGATCCACTAAACCTTCCGGCCTAAATTACAGCATACCGACCAAAGAATAAAGCTAGACTATACAATAAAGAAATTACGACATATTACATCCACTGGGAATCAAAGTTCACTACCGGTGATAATAAAGCGCAACATGACCGCGGATTACATACACTGGGCATAAAAGGTCGCCACGAGTGCATATAAATGCGCCGACAAAAGAATGTACAAAACTGAGAGCACTTCAGAAGGCACTAGACCTGGCAAGGTCGGGCCCCGCAAGCAGCCGAACAAGCTGGTGAGACCTCAGTTGTGTCAACGATAGATGCTTCATCCCTAGCTGTATGGCACCATAGTGTGCAAGACAGTCCCCTGACATCTTCATTACATCTTTGACTTCAAGTCGGAGCTGAGCTGAAGCAAGCCTTTCCGCTTTAAGTTGAGACTGAAGAAGTCAAACTGATTGAGGCAGCGACTGCACAGAGGTTGTCTCACACCTGCTGGTGAGTAGCTTCAACTAACTTTCTTCATCAAGACAGGACCTTGGGGTCATCTCGCTATCCTCAAGATGGTTTGGTTCACTATCTTTCCTAAAGTTCTGCCTGGCATAAGAGATACGACTCTGAAAGAGAAACAAGGAGACACGTAACAGGTTTCACAATTATATAAGAAAATAAATGGATCTGTTCTGCATAAGGAACATGTTTTTACAACTACAATTTAAAACTGGTAGTTGTTGCAAACATCCAATCAGATGTAAACAGCAGTGGAGGAAATGATGCCTATCCAAATCTATACTAGAACAAAGTTTGAAGGCTTGAGAAGGATGAACTTACATTACATGTTAACACGGGCTGGACAAAGCCCTTCTCCATGTTGATGGAAGGATAATTCAATAAATTCCCCAAAGAATATTCTTTATAAGCGTTGCCATTATTCTACATTTTGCAAAGAGTAAATATAGATCAAATAATATTGGAAGAAATAGAGGATAATGAAGCTCAGGTGCAGACTGATGATACATAATCAAATAGCAATTAATTAAGTACAACATTAGAAGGCAAAAGGTACTGACAAGAGGAATGCAGACATCAACGTGTGCAGTGGCATTGGCTTTATTCAACATTTTGGTAAGAGTAAATGTAGATATGATAATTTGGAGAAAGTGGGAAAGTTATGAACTTATCCCCCGTTTAAAATTTCGGACATCACATCGGTTGGGTATAGGACGGTAATCTCGCATCTCCCAAATATTTGCCGGTAACGATTTCGGGCGAGGAGAGGGTGTTTCGCCGCCCACGGTTGGCACCCACGGTGTATGAACGGGGCTGACAGGTACGGCGGTTGTGTCACGTCTGAGGGAAGTTACACATCTGCCCCTATTTAAAATATTAGCCTACATCGATTTCGGACGAGGAGAGTTTGTTTTGCGGCCCACCGTGGATGAATCGGGAAATGGAGGGAGAGACACATGTCTTTCAGACGAGCTTGAATCAAATGTGTTTTGCCACCCAGGTTTGGCGCCCATCGTGTCTGAATGAGCTCAGAGGCCATCGTGTCACGTCTGATTGAAGTTACTAGTCTACCCCTATCGACAGCAGTGTAAATCCGGTCGATAAGGATGTCAAGTGTCAGGGGTAGACAGTAATTTCCATCTTGCAAACACTTGCTTCCGGCATCCCACAAATGATAGTGGGTGTTTAGCCGCTTCGTTCAAAACTTGGGAGAATTAGCATTCACGTTTGCCCTGGGCCCTGGCAACTAAATCCAAATCCAATTTTTATTCGATTACGAATATCCATAGATAATTCTATGTTTTGTTATTTATTTCTTCAAAACCACAACAAAGATTTATTCCACCTTTATATATGATTATGATTTAGAAATGTCGTGATCTTCGAATCCAGTAGGTTGGATATACTTTGAGTCAAATAGTTATTTCATCCAATACAATATGCTCACACGAAAAACTGTTCACCTTATGTCGATCATACAAGTACTGAGGATTACCTCGCCTAAAAAATTCGGATCATTACAACACATGGACAACATATGGGGTCTTACAACATAATCCATTCAGAGACATGACACAACATGCAAGTACAATAATCTAATGACCATTTCAACTGCTATCTAAAGAAGAACTGGGATTACCCTGGGCTTCAGATAGCAGAAGCAACATGACCTCCTCTGTCTTCAAATGCAACATTCTTACTTCCTCCAATTCTTGGGTTGCTTGCATAATGCGTGTATCTAATTGCATAATTTCCAGCTTCAAGATCGAGATTACCTCATTCATGGCAGCCACACCATCTCTTTCTGCCTCTAGTAGAGCCTCAAGAACTATAATATCTGTGCTGAGACTGCTCTCCGGCGGTGTTGCCTCTGAACTGCTACCATCTGGTGACATGGATGGCGCACAACTTCCACAAATAGATTATGGGGTTGTACATTGTGTCCTAGTGTGAACGGCATTCTGAAAGGTTTCCGCTGGACATAAGTAAGAGATAGTTATCGCATGATCCAGGCAGTAAGCTTACATGGTAAACGACATACGAGTTATTATCGATCATGGCAAGCTATATTTAAATGGTTCGAAGCAGCATCAGCCAAAAAGAAATTAAAATGGTACGATGAAACTAGGGATGTAAGTGGCAAATAAATGACATCCGCCAGTCCCATCTAGTTAGTTTTTGCTAGCTCCCTGGTTCATTTTCCTCAAAAAACAAAAACTCTTTTGAACTATCATACCACTAGTGGACTTTAATCAGGATTAAATGGGACCCAGCTGACAACCCTAGTTGAAAGGGAGTGTACGAACACTATATTTAAGTTGCCAAGGCATCTATGCAGTTGAAATAATCTGAGAAAGCACTTAACAGTGTGGCCTCATATAAACTACGAAGACAGTCTTGTGATGAATTTCAGAGGAAAAGTTAAGGACTCAAATGAACTAGGCATGCATTTCTTTACGATAGTACAGCAGTCATTGCTGACATATTGGCCAACTCAGGTATAGCATAACAAGTAACAAACAAGCATTCGAATCAAGCAATACAACAAAGCAGACAACTGAACTATTTGTTATTCTGTAGGATTATAGGTTGAGGGCACAAGCCAAGAAAGAAGCCCACATGCATTACATTTCACATCTACTAAAACACACTGGCTTACCATATGTTGCTGTGAAGCCTCGCTGTTGTTGCAATGTTCTTTGAAGATATCGTCAGCATCCCGTGGTTGCAAATCTACTTATTGTAGTTTATTCTGCACCCTCTATTTAGGTAAAATTAATTTTAATCGCATGCACTGGTTCGAAGAAGGGTGTGTGCATACACGACAATATATCTGCTTCCCTCTATTTTTATGCTTGTTCGAGGTGCCAGCCCCAAAAGAACAAATATTTTGCTTGATGGGGTTGGCAGCTCCATAATTAATAGAAGCATCAAATTAGTCATGCAACTTGGGAAGATCAAGAACACACAAAAAAAGTAATGAACAGAGGCTCGGAGCAGTGATGTAATAGCTAGCATCAGAAAATGTAGGGTAAAACGAAGAAAAACCAGCGGAACCACATGCTAGTTTGCTGATTTGTAATTAAGCATAGAGAACATGAAGCAGTCTGATGGAACCAACATGTGGCATCAGAACAACACCATTATCATAAATATAGCATGCAAGAAGTAAAATAGTAGGCAGTGATATCTAGGAAGTACAGTAATACTTAGGACAAAACTAAAGCATATTAACTATATGTGCACTGGTATGTAATTTAGCACATGTAACATGTTCACTACCAGAAGTATGGCCCTACAGGTGCAAGCAGAATAACGCGTCTCATGAAAAACTGAATGATGCCCTGAAGAAATTCAAAGGTGCGGTGCTTATGCTAAGAAAGTGAACGTAGGCGCCGGCCGTTGGATAATAGTACCTGATTCTCGGCGATGTATGGGTATAGTTGGCATACTTGATAGCTAAGGATCGTCGATGGTGCTCGTGTTGCGGTTGAGTTTGGGCCGGCTGTCGCCGTCGCTGAAGCAGCTCTGATGCTACGGTTGCGGCGCCTGTCGACATACAAGAAAGCTCATCTGTGGTAAGTGAACAGTTGCACGATAAAGAGAAAAACCAAAGGAATACAAATTGAAATAACCTGATGAGGCTGCGGCGTCGGTAAAGCTGGGCTGGTGGAGTTGAATATGGCGTCCGTGGAGTGTTTCCAATGAAGTGGACGAAGGCTTCAACGGGCACGTTGTAAAGTGCTTTCGGTGAGGCGGATCTGTTGCGGCGGACGAGGGCTTGTATGAAGGGCCAGCGAAGGGACGGATGAGGGAGTCAGTGAAGGGCCTACACTGTGGTGGACGAGGGTGCCGGTTAAGCAGATCCGGTGCGGTGGACCATGATGGCGGTCAAGGAGATCTGGAGTGGTGGACAAGCCAGTCGCTGAAGCGGCTCCGGTGAAGTGGTGAGTTGGCAGTTGGATGTTCCAAGGTGCGGAAGGTAGATCCGTCGAGTGTGAGGTCCACCGCTGTAGCGGAGGACTAGTTTCGGCGGCTTGCCGTGGTTGGGGGGGGGTCGGGGAGGGGAAGGGGAGGGGCTCTGGGGAAGAATGTTGGGGGCAAAGAGGGGAAAACAATGGAGTTACCAAAGCAGCCCTTTTTCGTTCAAGTGGCAGGGGTAAAACAGGAATATCGCAGGGCTAAACTTTCGGGCGCGAGATATTTCGATGTGAGCGGGAAGTTTGAATGCTTTTGGCGCCTGAAATTATATTCTGCTCTTGTACGACCGACTATGATATGATGCCCGAGAATTTGTTTGTTTTGCACGCAAAAAAAGTGCATGTTTTGAAAATCAATGTCTCCAACTCGAAACTTAGATTGTCCATTCAATTCAAATATGGATCATTGAGCTACTACAAGCAAATACCATCATACGGTCCAATTCAAATGAATTCCAAATGTGTTTATCCTAAATATGATGACAAAAGCAAAAATGTGTATGTGTATGAATAAAGTGGATGATTATAAAGTTTGAACATGCCCGTATGTGTATATCTCTAGGTTTGATATATGAATTTGAAATCACGAAATCCCGGCTTAAAAAATGTACCTCCGTTTAAATGAATTACAAAAGCTAATGATGGAGTCGAATTCCAAAATTCCAATCTTAGGTTTGTAATTCTGGTACATCAAGGTATATCATGCATGTTCAAAAGTATCATTATCTCATAGTCCAAACTGTGAAACAAATTGATCAACCATGAGTGCACACACTATTGACCATGTATATCTCAATTACGCTAAAGTCCCTCAAATATAGACACCTCACTCTTTATCTGAAGCCAACCCCCCCCCCCTCGTCGCCCCCCACACACAGAGAAGTCGTTCTCTCCCCCAAACACCAACACACGAGCACATTAACACCCCTCTCTCTTCTAAAGGCCAGACCCCAATACAGGTCTCTATCACTTTGTCTCTTGGGCATGCACACATCTCTTCCCCCACTCTCTAGCTAGGTCTCCCGGCATCTCTCTTTCCCAAGCACACGCACTATGTAGAGTGTATCTTTCCCATACACACAAAACGTCGCCCCCAAACGTCTATCTCCCTAGTTATGTGGTTCTCACACTCACCTCACACACCACCCCCACTGCAAACAAGCACACTTTGTCTCCTTGTGCACCACTCTCCTCTTTCTATCTCTCCCACATGCGGACCTGCCCCAGCTCCTCCCTGTATACATATATGTCGTGACTCTTTCCATAGCTCCTTAATGTATTATCGTTCTCGATCTCGCACATTGTTCTCTAGATCTCTCATGAAGTCCCAATCACACACACAATGACTCTCTTCCCTTGCGTCTCCGTACATAGGCCAATTTCAAACAACATCAACATTGTCTCCCTATATATATGCCATTTATGGACACAAACGCCCCCTCTCTCGCCCCCTCTCTTCCTCTATCTCTCTCTCTCTCTGTCGCTAGCTATCTCTCTCTCTCGCTCTCACACCCCTCTCCCACACACACTCGATGTGTTTTCCAAATAGTCTGCTCCCCCCGCCCACACCCATGCTATCCCGCTACTACACATGTCACACCATTCCCCCTTCCCTTATACTAGGTTTACATCATTAGTGGTCTCTCTACTCCACATACACAAACTCCCTCTCACACACAAACGTGCTCACAAACACACACAGACACGCACAAACACCCATTAATCTGGATCCTCATCTCTCCCCATGTCCGCATGTGTATCTCACACACTCACTCTCTAATTATGTATATGTGTCTCCACGTTACACAACACAAAGCCCCATGTACATGTCTCTCTCTATCCTCCACACACATAGACACAAAGAATCTGTTATCACTGCCTCAGCCTCTAGACACATCACACACGCACACTGTCTCTCTCTCTCGCAAACACGCTCAACAAGGGTTTCCCCGTGAATAACTTACCGTCTATTCATCAATAGTCGTGGCAGTACGGCGAACACGAGACGTGAAAAAGAACAAATCTACACGTGCTTAGACCACCTATTATGACTACTAGGACTAGAGCAAGCCAAAAAGCGCGCCGCCGTCACCCCCTCCTTATCGGCGACAGGAAAACCTTTGTTTTACACAGTCGATAAGTCATTGTGCTAAGGCCTCACATGTTGAGGCATTGAATAGAATGTAGATGCTAATTTACGGAAACAAGTATCGATGATACGTTTGTATCTCCATACTTATATTTCTTCTCTTATAAAAAACCGAGTTGGTGATGATGGTACGCGTGCCATCTTGCAATATAGACCATCCGATCTATATCTGACGGATGGAAATTAAACTAAAAGATACCCGCACCCCTCTCCACATTTGCAGACAAGGCCTTCCCTCGTTCATCCTTATCTCCAACAACCTCATTATTGAGCAATTAAGAAAGGAAGCCTCTGGAACAAACTGGCCTGGTGGCCGCTGCCGGTGTCGTCAATCCCCATGCCTCCGCTCAGTCCGACCACCAATCACCACCACGCCCCACTCCTCTTCACCTTATCTCCTATTTCTCGAGATATCATTAGTTTTTACACATGGGATTACTCCCACATGG
Organism: Triticum aestivum; assembly: GCF_018294505.1. NCBI lineage: Eukaryota > Viridiplantae > Streptophyta > Magnoliopsida > Poales > Poaceae > Triticum > Triticum aestivum. The sequence continues at coordinate 553,866,840 of NC_057799.1, read as the reverse complement.
GTCAATCACAACAAGTGTTTTATAAAAAAATGCATCTTGATGTTCCGTGCAATGCACGGATCTTGCTAGTACTCCTACAGAAGACTAAGTTGGTGATGATGGTGTGTCTGCCATCCGTCGTTTGTGACCATTAGATCTACATCTAACGACTGTGAGGTAAGTTGTTGCCTTTTCTCACCAACATCCCACTTGTCTACCAATTTGTAGAAAAACCCATAATTAGTATCTTAAAACCAACCACATCCCTCCCTGACCTCACCAAAACAGCCCAAGGAATATATTCTAATTGAAACATAATATATCTCTAGTGATATATGTATATCAAAATTAGAGTATTTTGTGTCAAGTTTGTGAATAAGTATTATTCTAATTATGATTCGTTGCAACGCACATGAACATTGCTAGTATTTCCAACCATGCAATTTTTTTCCTAGTATTCCATAGTTTCGAGTTTTCCATCAAGATATTAGTCACTCATGGTTGATATTTACTTTCAATCATGTACACATATGCACTATGTAACTAGCCTTGCTTATTGGGTTCCAAAGCTTAACTTTCACTCCTACTTACAATATGTAGAGTATGTAACAAAAAACTACCACTTTCAACAGCCCTAGGAAGAATCTAGTGTACAAAAAATAGCAAAAACGTACCCAAAATTTCTTAAGCCACACCAAAAACTACTACCTAGTACTCCCTCCGTCCCACAATGTAAGACGTTTTTGCAAGCTAATTTAGCTTGCAAAATCTTCTTATATTATGGGACAGAGGGAGTACCGATTAGGTTAGTTTAAACCCATTTATGACAGGGTTGGCCCACACGTCCGTGCTGACGAGGCAGCTTAAACCAACACATTTTGTTTGACCGTTGAAACGAGGGACCCACATCTGACCTTCTATCCTGTTATTCCCCCTCAAATCATTATTTTTCCTAAACATTACTTCAAACAGTACTGATTCGTGTTCGTCTGTGGCGCCGGTGATGAGCGAGTTGGCCGCCGCTCCCCCGGACAGGCCGGACGCCGCCCTGGCCTCCGCACGGGTTGGCAAGCTGGCCCGAGCGTGACTCACGAGCGAGCAAGCCGCCGCGCTGGCCTTCGCTCGAGCCAGATGGCTGGCCTTAGCGCGGCGCACGCGAGCAAGCCGCCGCGCCGCCGTGCCAATCTAGCTAGCAAACCTTGCAGACAAGCAGCTGGACGGAGCTATCTTGGCTAGCTAGCGGCTGCGAGCGCCGGATGGAGCTGGCATCCGGGCTGCCGCAAGATGGGCTCTGCATCGCCGGCGGTTTTGACCTCACCTTCTGCCGGTGGCAGTAGCTCCGTCCCATGGCTGAGGATGACTAGGTGGACGGGCCGGGGGTAGGAGGTCACTCAAAGGATTTTTGTGCAGTCTGACATGTGGGTCCCACAAGTCATAACGCCCGGTCGAATAGAAGGCGTTGACTTAATGGGCGACATGGGCCCTGTTTGGATACTCTAAGTCAGAGGTTAGAGTTAGATTCTAACACTGAACTAACTCTAACCAAAGTGGTGTTTGGATGGCAGGGTTAGATTGACAAGAAATGTATCCAAACAGGGCCATGGGTTGAAATGTGCCTATAACGACACTTTGTAGAGTAGTCGTTTCTTGGTAGGGCTGGTTGGTAAGAGCATGTACAATGGTTTATAAGGTAGTCTTATCTTAAGTCTGCCACGTATGCAAGTGGTAGTAGTTTCTTAGCATTATTAGTGGTTTCTTGCATTATTAGGGGTTTCTTGTAAGGAACTTTGTACTACTAGCGACAAAAGACGATTCTAAGTTGCGTTGTACTCCAACGAGTACTACTAGTGGTCGCGGGAGTGTATACCTCGTTTTGTGGGTTCGATCCCGGCCGAAAGCACGGCGGCCTTTTTTTAATAGTAACTTCGCTGCGAGCCAATATTTTACACGGGTAGTTTGAGTTTTGAAGTCAAACGGACGTGCGGCACCACAATCTGGGTGCACTGGATAGCCTAGCCACGTAAACGGGTTTTCCTTCCCAGCATCTCGTGGCTCGCGTGCTCGCCCTAGCCACACCTCGCTTGTAGCTTCCTGATCAGCTAGTAGCATATTGAAACTAGTGCCTCCCAATTAAGCCCGAGGAGCCGGAAAAGCCTGGTGGGGCATTGGGAACTATGCAATATGGCTCTGTACGTAAAGTGCTGTACTACTACTCTGTAGCTTGTGGCGTTGCACGCATGTACTTCACTGCATTATCGGCTCTACTATAAAAAAATCCTCTTGACGTGTTTTTTTAAACGCAGGCAAAAGGTTTGCTTCATCTCATTCATAAAGAAGGAACTACTAACAAAGTTCGACGAGATCTATTACACCTCCACAAATGGAAGCAAAAATCCTAGTCTCGTTGTATCAAATAACTCAAATGTTCTGGCCCCGCAGTAACCGTCGCTGATAAACAGGCTGCTAGTGTGTGCGTGAGAGGAGCGGCTAAGTAGGCCAGCTACATGAGAGGAGCGGCCGAATAGAGCACCGAGAGTACCCACTAGGCCACTATGCAGGTGTACTTTCCCTGCATTGATAGTACAGCGATGGTTCTAGAGAACAGTAGTACTCTCCACTTCCAACTGTAGCTCCTTGTCCCTGAGATTCAAGAGTTCAAAACTGGTGCACTATACTAGAAGTACAGTACATCGCACTACTAGTTGAGAAAGTAGTACTAGTACTGCTACAGTACGAGTACGTACTCCTCCGTCACATAATGTAAGACGTTTTTTGACACTAGTTGGCGTGTACAAAAAATAGCAAAAACATACCCAAATTTCTTAATCCACGCCAAAAACTACTAGCTAGTGCCAAAAATTTCTTACTAGTGCTATTATTTACAGTATAATGCAATCCCATAACGTCCCATAATGCTAGTACTAGTAGTAAATAATAGCCTCACCCCTTCGCTAAGGAACGATCTACAGTTGGAAGGGACGAGGCCCTGCGGTTACTATGCTCTTATCTCCTCCTCGCCAGTTCCCCTCCCCCCATGAGAAGGCAGTTCGTCGCTGCCCCCACGGATTTCGCCAGGCGGTTTTCCTCCTCGTCGGGGCTGGGAGACCTTGGACGACGATCCTCTGGGAGAAATCGCACGCCGCTCCGACGTCCTCACCGCCGCAAGACTTGGTGCTTCCTGCACCAACTTTTTCAAGACAGTGCTTAAAAAGGCTTGGGAAAAGGCCATGCTTGTTAGTCTTCCATGCGTCCTCGAGGAGAAGGTTCTTCTATGGGACAATCCTTCGAACAGTCCACCGCTCCCTGGCCATGGTTGCACGTTGACTCCGCTAGAGTTGCCGACGTTGAGAGGTAGTCGGATTTTGTCCGATGAGCAGGTCAGTAATGGAGTTTGATCATGTAGTACTTAGTTATTCCATTTCCATCCCGTAATTTCTCCGCTGCCCACGGTCTTATATATAGGTCTGGGTCGGTGCCAACGAAGATTGGCTTGCATACCTCCGGCCGGATACCACCATCATTTTGCACAACATCCACAGCAGTGCGGCCGTTCCGGTAGACCCCTTCTCCACCATTGGGATCGGCCTTCCGGACTGGCTGGGCTTGAATACGTATGATGATGCCTACATGAGATTGAAGAAGATAGCAATTGCGGACCCGCCGACAAAGCGACGCGGCTACGACGATTACTATCTCATCGCGGTGTTCGACATAAGGATTGCCATCAATGCAAGAGGCAGTAACGGCAGAGGCTGGCGCATGTTGGCGGCGGCAGATTTGTACCCCTACACGTTCGAAGACGCCGTGCGCCATCTAGGCCGCATCTTCGCGGTGACAAGCCAGGGGACTTGTTTCATCTGGTTGCCATCCTACGGTACGGGAGATTACAAACGGAATGCACAAACCATCATTTGCATCCCTAACGGTACTCCATTATTTTGCAGGGACCAGTCATCCCGCGATCAAAATAAGATCGCCGATCCTGGATGTGCATTTGCATCCGCGATTCGGTCTAACCTGGAACCTTGTAGCTGACTTTGGCATATTGGGATCAACTATCTTAGCAGTCGTTACCCATGGTACCACTGATGTGCAACATGGTCACACAATCTACCACGATCGGACCGTCACCATCTACCCAGGTATTCCATTTTTTAACCCTCTCGCCTTCTCTTTCATTGTTGTACTAGTACTCTACTTACGTACTAGTAGGAGTACTTTTTACCTTGGAGGACGCGTATAGCTAGCTAGGCCCTTGAAGACTTGAACCCACTAGCTGCCACCATTTTTGTTTTTCCATGTCTTACTATCTCATCCATGTAGCCAAGAGTGGCTATATATAATAAGCCGGTTATTTTACTTCCTCTATACCGGAGTAGTACTATTTGCTGCACAGTATTACTGACCGCCATATTTGAGCACAACATTATTATGCATGGACCTTGACTATGTACGTCACCATGTGTCCAGATCTGAGATGCCGCGTGTACCAGATGAACGGCGCCGAGTTCGACCCCCGTGATGCTACGTGGGTGCCGAGGAACACTCTTGGAGAGTACTCGCTTTTCATTGGGGACAGCTACCCCATTGTGAAGCGGATGCCACCTTCCGTGCACGACACGGAAGGCCTGCCGTTCATGAAGCATGGTTGTGTCTTCAGTGCGCACCGCCGGATGAACGACATGCTGGGACACGCTATCCCTGATTTATGCCGCTTCAGCTTGGATGAGTCTCCATCGTGTGGAACCGGACTAGAAAGCTGCGACAATGATTCCCGTTGCCCACCGCTATGGATCGTGCCATCCATGAAGAACACCTGGGACTGGAACCTGGAGGAGGACATGTAGCCCATCTATAACGTGTAAGTGGAGTACGGTAAATTGTGAACGGTAGCGCTGTGAATATATGTAGACTAGTCGTGCACAAATTTATCACATGAATTGGAGATGAACTTGTGTGGCATACTGGCATTTGTCCTTTAGAATTTATTACTAGTAAATGTGTTATGTGTACGTGCAACTTGTGTGGTTGTTGCACGGGCTCCAACACGCTCTTTGAGAAAAAAAGGTGGCACAACTTTGGATATACGTGACGTGGCGGCATCATACAGTAGCATCGTTCGCTATAGTTGTAGTACACTCCTACTAGGACGACAACTCCTATAAAACCTTGCGCTTGGCTCTTTGCCTCTTCGGGAGGTTCAACAGTTCGTACTCGTGTGAACCTTGCACTTGGCTCTTCGCCTCTTCGGAAGGTCCAACAATGATGATACTACAGTACAATATGCTTCTGGCAATCTGACACCGATTGAACTGCTGCACGTCCACCGCGAGGGCGAGGGCGAGGGAGAGGGAGAGGGCGCTGTAGTCAAAACCCTCTCCTCGTCCTGTGAACCACCGCGCGTGGGCGAGGGAGAGGCGTAGTAAGCAAGCTTCTCCTCGTTCGGCGAGTTGACGGGACACATCAAAGCAGTACTAGTACTAGTCCATACTGCGTCCTTTCCGGTTAATATGGCTTAATTTGAAACGAGAAAAATACACTGGCGGTCAACGTATGTAACAATACGCTCTTTACGGTCACTATATATAGTTTTGCGGTGATTATACGATCACTAGCTCATCGTAGAGCACCGTATTGCACCCTACTGACCGGCCACATAGTCGACGTGGCACTTTGTTGACTGGTTAAATTGTCACCTGGTTTCTGGGTCCCACCTGTCAGTTGGCAGAGCAAAGAAATCAGTTAAACAAAACTTTACGCAGGCGCGACAGGAGTCCAACCCTTGCGGCGAACCACCCTGGCTGTGTATGTGAGTGCATGCACGTGTACTCCCTCGGTCTTCCAACAAAGAGTGTACATCGGCTAAAAAACAAAGAGTGTAGTACATCTACACTTCCAATGCATTTAGCCTTTAATCTAAATCGATATTGATTGACTAATGCACCAACTTGTGCTCTAGGTATAGGCTACATGTCTATCCTTAATTACAGCATGCAACGACCTTCATTTAATCTTCTTCTCTCAATGGTTGCATGCACACATAAGTTTGCTACTTTTGGGCGTTAATTATGCCCTGGTCAATGTGTAAATCTCTAAATGTACAGTCTTTCACGGACGTAGGGAGTAGGTTGAGCACTTGAGCGTGAGCGTGTGTGTTGTGTCGTGTGTTGTGTGCCTCATGGGTGCGTGAGTCTTGCGTGCGTCCATGTGTACGTGTGAGTGTTTCATGTTGCATGCATGCATGCATGGGGCTTACTCGCTCCCATTGACATGTTCATATTTCAATCTTCCTCTGTTCCCTCCATATGGTGATACTCCCTCTATTCCCAAATACGGATTAAAATCCTCCCTCTGTTCCCAAATACGGAGTAAAATCTTCCCTCTATTGCCAAATACTGAGTATTTGTCTTTCTAGAGATTTCAACAAGTGACTACATACGGAGCAAAATGAGTGATGTGAGCATAGAGGCATAGGGATAATGTAGAAAAGAAGTCTTCGCGATCCATTATTCCCCATCTTGGTCAGAGAGAACTATTCAACTAGTCTTCATAGTGAAGTGACAATACACGCTGCAGTAGATGGGACACTTAATTAATAAGCTTAACCAACATGTTGCTGTTACTAAATCAACCTTACCCAGTACTGCCTTCATGTTTGCCAGTAGAGCACGCTTCTGTCCTCCATTAACTGACATTTGGGCCCTCTTGTGGTAGACCCACATGTCATCGGTGTAACTATTTACACTCCGAAGGACGGTATGTCCTGGTAGTAGTTGTAGAATTGAGATTTAATGCACTTTCTTCCCCGTCTTCCACTCTTCTTCCTCCTCTCTTCCCCATCGTCGGCCGCACACCATTTCCCCCCACTCACTGCTCGCCCACCCGCGCTATCTTCCTTGGTAGCTCGCGCATACCATATCCCCCCGCTCACTCCTCGGCCACACGAGGAGAAGCTTCTTCGCTCGCCCGCCCGAATCCACTTCCCCACTGGCTCGCAGGCACCGAAACCCCCAATGGCAGAACCGACTAACACGCAGAGCCGCGATTGGAATTCCCTCCCCGATGTTCTCTTGGAGCAGATCTGTAATCGTATAGACCTACTCAGCACCGTCCGTCTGTAATCGATGTCTTTGTACCGTCTACTCGTCTGCAACCGGCCGGCTCTTTTCAAGACACCCTGCTTGCTGATGCCCGATCCTCGCAGGTGGCCCAGACACCGACTTGACGATCCTACGGAGGTTGCCATGGTGCCCCACGACATGCTACCACTACCCGTCCACCTGTCCTTCATGCACGGCCACTACTGGGCGGGCATGAAGGCCAACTGGATCGTCCTCATCCAACAATCCGGTAGTCCGTGGCGTCTCGTTGATATCCACACCCAACGAGAGATCACCCTTCCATCATTGGATACCGCCGCCATCGAGCCTCGCGGCCCGCTGGACACTCCTGCCTACTACGCACGAGACGCGTCAAGCTTTTGGCTCGACCTCTGTTTGCTTAAAGTTGTAATCTGCGAAGTGCCCACACCATCAGAAGACTACATGGATTACAAACTCATTGCCTTGTTCAACATGGGATTAGTCTATCTGGAATCCGGTCACCATAAATGGTTATGGCTCATCGTCAATCCTGTTGAGGTAGCATTTCTGTCTGATGCTATAGTGCATGATGGCATCGTTTACGCGGTCGACGCACAGATTGGCTGCCTATACTGGTGGAATCCATCATCGTGTAATTGTTCTATCTCATCTCATCTTTACCTTATGAATACGACTGCCTGTTCATTGTTACAAATTTAGAATAGATAGCATATCTATAACCACATCATTGCTATATGTTCCTCTCATTTCCTAGATTTTTATGACCACACATGTTATTGTTAGAGTTGATATGAGAACAATTGGCATCTAATGATTGTTAGAATAGATATTATGGGTATAACATCATGATTGCTATATGTTACTCTCATTTCCAAGATTTTTATAACAACGCATGTTATTGCTTAGAGTTGATATGAGAACAGTAGTAGTAAGTGCTATGGTAGATTATTAGTAGGCTCTGTCATAGCTGTTTTCCTCTCATTGTTACATGATGTTTGAACCATGACATATTGCTAGAATATGAAAGCCATTGGCTTATTTTTTCAACTTGGGGTATGATTATGACCACGACATTGCAATTCTCTGTCTACGATATGTGTCACTGTTATAATAATCTTAATTCCACACATACTTTGAACATGATTGTTTATTTTTGTCCTTTCGCTCTCCAATTTGAATTGTTGCAGCAGACACAAATGCGCTGGCCTTCATGATTCCAGGACTGGAATCATACCAACCGATGGTTGGTGGTTTATCGCTCGTTCAGCTGATCTTGGGTAGGTGGTCCCGAACTGTGCGTCTAAGGCTAATGGTAACAGGAGGCGGGGGACACAATGTTTACCCAGGTTCGGGCACTCTCGATGGAGGTAATACCCTACTTCCTGCTTGATTGATCTTGATGATATGAGTATTACAAGAGTTGATCTACCACGAGATCGTAGAGGCTAAACCCAAGAAGCTAGCCTATGATTATGATTGTTGTTGTCCTACGGACTAAACCCTCCGGTTTATATAGACACCGGAGGGGGCTAGGGTTACACAGAGTCGGTTACAGAGAAGGAGACCTACATATCCAAGTTGCCAAGCTTGCCTTCCACCCAAAGGAGAGTCCCATCCGGACACGGGACGAAGTCTTCAATTTGTATCTTCATAGTCCAACAGTCCGGCACAAGTACATAGTCTGGCTGTCCGAGGACCCCCTAATCAAGGACTCCCTCATAGCCCCTGAACCAGGCTTCAATGACGATGAGTCCGGCGCGCAGATTGTCTTCGGCATTGCAAGGCGGGTTCTTCTCCAAATCCAGAGTTCATATTGTAACGAGTAGTGTCCGGCTTCCCATCAATGTTGCACTCCTCGGCTTCGTACTTATAATGGCAATCTCCACGTGTCGAGCGAAATGCGAGAGTCGGGGCATTTTTTACTTCTGCCACCCTGACCACGTTAGTAAATCGTCTATTAAAGAGACGGGGATCCTCAGATCCAAATCACACCATCTTCCCCAAGCGAGGAATCACCAGAACGCGCCCGAAAAACCATCCCATCATGGCCGGCCACTGCAGCTCCTCCTCTCGCTCCCGTAGCGCTAAGCCAGGCGATTAGGCAAAGTGTACCGTATCCTACGGCCGATTGGTGGAGTTGCAGACCCAGGGGTTTCTTCCGCCCGCATATATGGTCCCCGTCCGAGCCGGACTAGCCACTTACAATGGCGGGGAGCAAGTGGAGAGTTTCCCCAACCCATCTAGGGGGAACGGGTATGCGTTGTCCCTTACTTGCTGAGGGGCCTCGAATTTCCAATCCATCCGTTCCTCCGCGGGCTCCTGGAGTACTAGGGCCTCCAGCTGCATAACTTCACTCCTGCCTCCCTATTACACATCGCAGGCTACGTCGCCCTTTGTGAGCTTTTTCTGGGCTGCGAAGCTCATTTTGAGCTATGGAAGAGGCTATTCTGCCTCGTACCCCGCACTCAGGAGGGGTCGATATATCAAGTGGGCGGAGCCGAAATATGGCGTATCGCCGGAACCGGATACCTATCCGTACTCCAAAGAAGACATCCGAAGACTGGCCTTAGAAGTGGTTTTATATGGAGGACGTCCCCCTTCCGTACCGTATTCGGATGGGCCTTCCTGAGTTTGCTAATGCCCCATTGAAGAAACGCCACAGCTGGCACCCCCAGAGCCCCCAGGAGGAAGATAACAGATAAGTCCTTTACCTGATGGGCAGGATAAGAATGCTGGCCAAATCAGGACTGACAATAATCGAGGTTATGTCAATATGTATAATGCGGGGGGTGCAGCCACTTTAGTATCGGGGGAAACCCATGTGGCACTTCAATGGAGAAGACGATGCCACCCGTTGCGGTCGTAAAGGTACAGACTCCGCCACCGCTCTGGCGAAAATACTGTCCGATTTTTACAAAGGAGAAGAAGAGGAGTTTATCCATATTAAGCCACGGGATGAATTTTCCATGTACAACCCCCCAAGCTGGGTGAGCCGCTATCTTTTACTCAACTCCATTCATTCCCGCATTCCTCATCACAAATATTTATCTTGATAATTCATAGCAGGAACTGCGAAAAGCTGTGAGGGAGGTCCACAGCCCGCCTCCACAGCCAGAGGACCCTGTCCGGGCCCTCGACCCCGGACTCGAAGAAGATCCGGACGTATTTGTGGAGCTCGTCGACAGGACGTTTTATCAGTTAAGCCGTGACGGGGCCTTGGTGGCCATCATAGCCAATTTATCCCGGCCTACTCCCTGCATCGCATGTAAGTAAAACCGGAGTCCTAACTTCTGAGAAGGATCCCCTCTCTTCACTTTACCCACCGCACATGCATTGCGTTTCACAGGGAAGGCCATTGGGGCGCCGTGCCGAACCCGCGGTGACTCGCCAACAAGGGGCACCGAAGCCGGGTAGGCTTAAAAGGAAGGCGGTCAGGACCGAGACGCCGTCGCAAAGGTATGATTTAAAACCTGCTCCGTAATTGTCGTTTTTAAAATATAACAATGTCCCTTGTCCCCTGGCAGAAAGAGTGCTCACTGGACTATGACCGGAGATCCTGCCAGCCACGCCTCCACCAGCCGGACTCAAGAACTGGACTCGAGGGTGGAGGCCAACGTGGGGACAATGCTGGACGACCCTCCTACAGAGGATGCAGATAGAATATCCGCTACAAATTCCGAGGTGGAGAGCAGCATGAATCACAGGCGTCGTCGGGCCGTACTCCGTGACCCTAATTTCTCCAAAGAGGCATTTAATGCCTTCAAATCGGGAGACGCGTACATCCGGGCTGCTCGAGGTGGGCTTGCTAGAGCCACAGATCAGTATTTAAAGGATATACGGGTAAGAAAAATCTGATAATTATGTATATCAGTAGCCCCTGAGACTTGAAACAGATGGCACAACTGATTTAAGGATCATTGTATGCCTAGGTTCTTACAGAGAAGAATACCCATTTGTCTCAAGAGCTGGAGGAGTGCAAAGCCCAGCTAAGGGCCGCAGTTGCCGAAATGGAGGAATCCAAGAAGGCCTCTTCTGGTAATACTTGTCTTGATCAACAAGAATGTAATAACGTGTACCAGTTAGTATTCGGCATTCTCGCAAATCTAACAATAGATTCTGCAGGCAATCCCGGAGTGAATCCGGATATAGTACCAGGGGATGAGCAACATGCTCAACGACAGTTAGAGGCTGGCGAGCGCGTGCTTACACGGGGTATTCGAGAGAAAAACGATCTCCAGGATGCCCATACCCGGCTGGGCATTGAATTATTAGATGTTCGAGCTCAGCTGGCGGACTTTGTAAAGGAGAACAGAAGGCTTCGTCGCGGCATGTATGGTAAGTGCCTAACGAACTGCAGTATAGTTCAGCGAGGAAGCATATTAAAAGAGTTTTATATCTGTAGGTATGTTGACGGGCCATCTTGAAGAGGAGATGCCCGCGTCCGCAGGCGATTTGCTGTAAGACCTCTCACAACTGCACGAACGAGTTCGGTAGGTGATGCAGGGTATTGCCTAGTCCTTGTAGCCATCCACTTACCCACCAAAAGGCATGGGGGAGCTCGTGGATATGCTCCAAGGAGCACAGTGGCGTTTCCGGTTATGGAAGATGTCAGCCTGCCGACAAGGTGCAAGGGAAGCCTTGGCCATGGTGAAGACGCGCTACACCACGCTTGACCCGAACCATATGGCCGAAGTCGGACCGGCAGGGCCAGATGGGCAAGAAATTCCCGTGAGTCTGGTGTATGACCAGGTAGCGTTAGCCGCAAAGTTTTCCCAGCAGGATTGCAAGCTAGATAGCATGTTGGACGGGAAAGAGGAAGAATATAGTCAGTCCAAGTGACTATGTAATTTAATGGACATATGTAGTCCCTAGCCGGATTAAAAATCATTTGTCATGGCAGACCTTTTCGCTTCAGCCCCCGGATCCGACAGTCCGGGGTGTATCCGAATACCCGCTCAGTTATGCAGAACCGGGGTATGCATGGAAACCAGGCGTAGGGGTCATAAGTGCTTGATCAGACAAGTACCCAACTAGTTATGTTATCTTATATGGGTAGTAAGAAACATCTTCCAGGGAGAATAGTTCCGTTATGGGTTCCTTTCCCTGGGTACGCATGCATCGATGTACATGTCTGGACTACGAACAGAAACGCAGGATACAAAACTTCTGGGGATTTACGTTGTAATAAACGAAAGAAACATCTTTTGTTCACCGACCGAATATTCCCTTAAGAACGCTAGCTTTCGGCTTCACCCAGTCTGAGGTACACATCCGGCTGAACCGGCAGTAACAATCGCAGAGGCGCTCCCCTTATGCCCTAGCCGAATTAATGGGAACGTAGGGCATAAACACAAGAGCCAGGCAACTTAGCATGGCCACATCTTAAGTCATATCGATGCATATAATTGTGAAGAAAAGGCACATATGAAAAAAGAACGCATATGTGATAGGCCAGAAGCCATGAAAGTAATTATACTTAGCTTCCGTATAGGAAGCCCCCATGTATGGTTTACGCACATGGTGCGGTCGGAGTGATCCGAGCATCCGCACTGTATTGAATGCTTTGTGTGAAGAAGGAAAAAGGGGCGAGAAAGGAAAAGGGGAGGAACATAATAAAAAGGGGCGGGGGGTAAGGAGACGAACACTGAGTTCAGCGCTAGGCGTAGAATCTCCGGAGTCTGGCCGCGTTCCATGGGTTCGGCTCAAGTCTGTTATCGGATGCATTACACAGGCGGTACGCTCCTCCGGTGAGAACTTTATCAATAATGAAGGGACCCTCCTACTTAGGTTTGAGCTTGTCCTTCTTCTTCTCCGGTAGGCGTAGAACAAGTTCGCCAATATTATAAGTTTTGGCCCGCACTTCTCTGCTTTGATACTGTCGAGCCTGCTGCTGATAGAATGCGGAACGGGCTTTTGCGACATCGTTCTCCTCCTCCAGGGCATCTAAGTTGTCTTGCCAATCTAACTCGGCTTCCTTCTCTTCGTACATGCGCACACGAGGTGAGTCATGGATTATGTCGCAGGGTAGTACTGCTTCTGCGCCGTACACCATAAAAAATGGTGTGTATCCGGTGGTTCGATTCGGCGTGGTCCGCAGCCCCCAGAGTATGGAGTCGAGCTCCTCGACCCAGTGCGTGTCTGATTCCGTCAAGGACCGCACTAGTCTGGGTTTGATGCCGCTCATGATGAGATCGTTTGCACGTTCGACCTGGCCGTTTGTTTGGGGATGGTAGACGGAGGCATAATCAAGCTTAATGCCCATGTTGCCGCACCAAGTTTTCACTTCATCGGCTGTGAAGTTTGAGCCATTGTCAGTGATGATGTTGTGGGGGACGCCGTAACGGTGTACAACCCCTGATATGAATTCTATCACTGGTCTGGATTCGTCAGTTTTTAACTGGTTTGGCTTCTATCCATTTGGTGAACTTGTCCACCATGACCAATAAGTATTTTTTCTTATGGCTTCCCCCCTTAAGGGGTCCGACCATATCCAGCCCCCAGACCGTGAAGGGCCAAGTAATGGGGATTGTTTGGAGAGCAGTAGGGGGCATGTGGCTCTGATTGGCAAAGAGCCGGCAACCGACGCAGTGTTGGACAAGGTCCTGTGCGTCTGCCCGAGCTATCGTCCAATAAAAGCCTGTACGGAAGGCCTTGCTGACAAGTGCCCGAGCCGCAGCGTGGTGCCCGCCGAGTCCGGCATGGATTTCAGCCAAGAGCTACCGCCCTTCCTCTTCGGAGATGCATCTTTGGAGCACTCCAGTCGCATTTTTTCATATAGAGTTCTCCCTCATGAACCTTGTAGGCTTTGGAGCGCCGCACAATGCAGCGTGCCTCATTTTGGTCCTCGGGGAGTTCTTGCCTATTTAGGTAGGCTAAGAAGGGTTCTGTCCATGGGGCGATGACACCATGATCACGTGGGCCGAAGGTGTTATTTCGGTGGCGGAGCCTCCGATTACGTCAGAGTGTTCGGGATCAGGGGTTGTGTTCGGATCCTGCCCACACCACGGATGGCATGAACAGCCTTTCCAAAAAGATATTAGGTGGGACGGGGTCGCGCTTAGCGCCGATGCGCGAGGATATCCGCCGCTTGATTGTTTTCTCGGACCACATGGTGGAATTCGAGCCCCTCGAACCGAGCTGACATTTTGAGGACGGCATTGCGGTAAGCCGCCATTTTTGGGTCCTTGGCATCAAAGTCTCCATTTATTTGAGATATTGCAAGGTTCGAATCCCCACGCACTTCTAGGCGTTGAATGCCCATGGAGACTGCCATCCGAAGACCATGCAATAGAGCCTCGTATTCGGCTGCATTGTTGGAGTCTGTGTATAATATTTGTAGTACATATTGGACTGTATCTCCGGTGGGGGATGTCAGGACAACGCCTGCTCCCAGACCCGCCAGCATCTTAGAGCCGTCAAAGTGCATGATCCAATTGGAGTACGCGCCGTACTCTTTAGGGAGTTCGGCTTCTGTCCATTCGACGAAGTCAGCCAGTACTTGCGACTTAATGGCTCGCCGTGGTTTGTATATGATGTCGAACGGGAGGAGCTCGATAGCCCACTTAGCAATCCGGCCCGTGGCATCGCGCTTATTTATTATATCATTGAGTGGTACTTCAGAGGCCACCGTGATCGAACACTCTTGAAAGTAGTGTCGTAGTTTCTGGGATGCCATGAAGACCGCGTATGCTATCTTTTGATAATGTGGGTACCGTGATTTGCATGGTGTGAGGACGGTGGATACGTAGTATACGGCTTTTGAAGCGGGAACTTATGTCCGTCCTCCTCTCGTTCGACGACGAGCACCGCGCTTACAACTTGATGTGTTGGAGCTATGTACAATAGCATAGCCTCGCCAATATTTGGCGTTGTCAGGACTGGATTACTGGCCAAAAAGGTTTTTATTTCATCCAGTCTGGCCGCGGCTGCATCCGTCCACACGAAGTGTTCAGTGCGCCAAAGAAGGCGGTAAAGAGGTAATGCCTTTTCTCCTAATCGGGAGATAAAGCGGCTTAAGGCAGCCACACATCCAGCTAGTTTCTAGATATGCTTGAGGTCTGTTGGATAGCCAACTACGACAGAGCTCAAATTTTTGCCGGATTGCTTCGATTCCTCTAGTGGGAAACAATGAAGCCGAGCAACTTCCCGGAGGGTATGCCAAAAACACATTTTTCAAAGGTTTAGCTTGATGTCATATGTTCGGAGGTTATCGAACGTAAGCCTCAAGTCATCTATTAGAGTTTCGACGTGCCTGTTTTTATGACCACGCCATCCACATATGCCTCCACTGTTTTGGCCGATTTCTGTTTCCAGGCATGTCTGAATCATGCGTTGATAGGTTGCACCGGCATTTTTGAGCCCGAAAGGCATGGTGTTAAAACAGAAGGGACCGTATGGAGTTATGAATGCCGTTGCGGCTTGATCGGACTCCGCCATCTTGATTTGATGGTATCCGGAGTATGCGTCGAGGAAGCACAATGAGTCGTGTCCTGCGGTGGCATCCTTATTTGGTCGATGCGAGGGAGAGGGAAGGGATTCTTTGGGCAAGCCTTATTGAGGTCCTTGAAGTCGACGCATAGGCGCCAGGATTTGTCCTTCTTTGGTACCATCACCAGGTTTGCTAGCTAGTCCGGGTGTTTTATTTCTCTGATGAATCCAGCTTCGAGTAACTTGGCTAGCTCCTCTCCCATGGCTTGTCGTTTAGGTTCTGAAAAGCGCCGTAGTGTCTGCTTAACTGGCTTGTATCCCTTTAGTATATTAAGGCTATGCTCGGCTAGCCTGCATGGGATCCCTGGCATGTCTGGGGGGTGCCAGGCAAAGATGTCCTAATTCTCGCGTAAGAACGCCCGCAGTGCGGCGTCAATTGTGGGGCCCAGTTGTGCCCCAATGGTTGTTGTTTTTGTAGAGTCCGTTGGGTGGACTTGGAATTTGATGATTTTGTCTGCTGGCTTGAAAGAGGTGGATTTGGATCGTTTGTCGAGTATCACATCGTCCCTATCCACTGTGGAGCGTAGTGCAGTTAATTCTTCGGCCGTAGGGCTTCGGATAATGCCTCAAGCGAGGGCGGCGGGTTTTGTTTTCGCGCGGAGTGCTATGTCCGGGTCGCTGGCTAGAGTGATGATTCCGTTGGGCCCGGGCATCTTGAGCTTCATGTACCCATAATGGGGTATGGCTTGGAAGCTCGCGAATGCATCCCGCCCTAAAAGGGCGTGGTATCCACTATCAAACGGGGCCACTTGGAATGTTATCTCCTCGGACCTGTAATTTTCCGGCGTGCCGAATACCACATCAAGGGTGATTTTTCCCGCACATCGCGCCTCCCGACTAGGGATAATCCCTCGGAAGGTAGTGCTGCTTTGCTCAATGCGGCCTTTGTCTATTTCCATCTTTGTTGAGAGTTTCCTCGTAAATGAGGTTTAATCCGCTGCCGCCGTCCATGAGCACTTTAGTAAGCCAAAGCCGTCCACAATTGGACTAAGGACCAAAGCGGCTGGAGCTCGGACTGTTCGGAATGGCGGTTCGTCACTGGCATTGAAGGTTATAGTCGTGTCGTTCCAGGGATTTGTTGCTGCAACATGGCAGACTTCGGCGAGGCTGCAGAGTGCTCTCTTGCGCCTGTTATTTGAGGCGAAAGTCTCGAAGACTGTCAATACTGTATTGTTGCTTTCTACGGGATGATGCTCTGCGGTATCGTTGATGAGGAGATCCTCGCCGCTCTTGGCCACTTGCCGAAGTATCCAACATGCTCTAAGGCTGTGTGTTGGTATGGTATCCGTGTGGTGTGAATTTTGCATGGCCCATTGAGCCATCCCTCCAATACGGTTCCGCGCCCTGTAGTGGGCTTTGGTTTCTTTGTGATTGGATCGGGTGACTTGTGAGAGTGCACCCTTTTAGTTCGGACGAGGGGTTTATTGAGGGCCGGTGGATCCCAGAATTTTGCTTGGGTTTTCCAGGCGCTTTCCATCGCACAGTACTTCTGTACTATGGCCGCCAAGTCAGCGAAGTGTACTATGTCACGGCGACGTATGGCGTTGAGGATTCCCTTGTCCGTGCAATTTTTGCAAAATAACGAAATTGCGTCTTCCTCGCGACAGTCCTTGACCTTGTTCATTACAAGGAGGAATCTGGCCCAAAAGTGATGTACTGTCTCTTGGGACTCTTGTCTAATGTGGGAAAGATCGCTTGTATCTGGGCGGGTGGGTAGATTTAAGTCGAACCCTGACCCGATCTAAGACTCAGAGGCAGAGGAGCTTCCGAACTTGGCAGTTCGGGCTCTGGGATGTTGCCCAATTTTTCTGGCCCGCTGTCCGATTCTAAGTTCGGAGCTTGGGTCATGTCCTCCCGCAGACGGGTATCCGGCTCGGAAGCTCGGGAATCCGGACATAGTTCGTCCTCAAAATAGAGGAAGAATCGCTGCATTGCCTCCACCACCGCTATCTGATGGGTGACCGGCGGAGAGTTAATCTCTCTTTGGTCGGGTTTAAGCCCGATCCGATCATAGTCTGTAGCGACTCCCAGGGCGGCGATGCGATCCAAGAGCTCGTTCAAGGACGAAAGCTCCATTGGATCCATCCGCTCGGCGTATTCCGAGCTGACGTGGAGGTTTTTCGATGACCGAGAAGTCATCGTCGGCGCGGCGGCCGAACGGGCGGTCATGACGAAGCCGCCTAGTGGAGAGTTTGGCCTAAGCCAGAGCTCCCCAGAGGTGATGTTGTCCTTGATAACAAGGCGAGCCATCAAGCCTTACCGTGACGACACAATGGAATCCTCAATGAAAGCACCAATGTCGGTGTCAAAACCGTCGGATCTCGGGTATGGGGTCCCGAACTATGCGTCTAAGGCTAATGGTAACAGGAGGCGGGGGACACAATGTTTACTCAGGTTCGGGCCCTCTCGATGAAGGTAATACCCTACTTCCTGCTTGATTGATCTTGATGATATGAGTATAACAAGACTTGATCTACCACGAGATCGTAGAGGCTAAACACTAGAAGCTTGCCTATGATTATGATTGTTGTTGTCGTATGGACTAAACCCTCCGGTTTATATAGACGCCGGAGGGGGCTCGGATTACACAGAGTCGGTTACAGAGAAGGAGATCTACATATCTGAATTGCCAAGCTTGCCTTCCACGCAAAGGAGAGTCCCATCCGGACACGGGACGAAGTCTTCAATTTGTATCTTCATAGTCCAACAGTCCGGCACAAGTACATAGTCTGGCTGTCCGAGGACCCCCTAATCCAGGACTCCCTCGGCGGTCATTTGATGCTCATTCACACGTACCAAATTGACCAAACCATTACACCAAACCACATGTATAGTACAATGCCTGGGGCGTTCGTGACATTGATGGCTATGGCTGCTTCGTGTTCGAGAAAGATCCAAGCTTCGTTGGGCCAGGCGTATTCAACTAGAGGCGGGTTTACAGCCTCGGCAACCTCTCCATGTTCCTCGGGCTCAATTATCCGATCATCCAACCAATCATCGATCATATGACCGGCGATGATGACCGTGCTATGCAACTTCCATTCGCCAGGGGGGACTGTGTTTACACATCATACCATGGGTTTCATGAATCACCATATCCAGAGATTCATCGACACAGCTTGTTGCCAGATAATCTTTAGTGTGTGAAAGGCATCAAGCTTCCATGCGATGGATGGCTTTTGCAAACCCGACATGCGGCGATGTGGTTCATGCCAACAACAAATATGCACAACTTGATTCGTACTGATATCTAGACTTAGCCATGTATTCTGCTGCTGTAGCACGACCCACTTTTGTTGGATATTATGTACTGTTGTTAGTTTGAAGCACTCCTCTGGTTTGAAGGATAGATACCTTTCTGGGATCAAGTGCATCCTAACTCACCTACGCAGGATGTACTGATAATGATGATGGAGATGCTGTGCAGTATATATATATATATATATATATATCAATTAGGCTTCAAGTACGTACTTGTTAGTTAAACCTATGGTTTAAATGTGACACTAAATACGACTACTAAGTAGTACAGTAGCAGTACTAGTATACGTCGGTCAAATTATTCATCATGTCCACACATTGAATTGACGTGACAACACGCTGCGCGTGAGGTGACACAAGAATCCCGACGGCGTGTTCGGGTATTCTGGACTTCAGATTTGGAGTACCACTTATCTGTCGAAATCTTTCATCATTCACTTAAACAGTCGATTGATCATACATTGAGTACCATATAACTGGAATTAACCGATGCAAGTCGAAGAAGGATTGGCCGGTGCTGCCGGCTGGCATCAAGTTCGATCCCACAGATCAGGAGTTGATCGAGCACCTTGAGGCCAAAGTGAGTGCTGACAACACGAGATCTCACCCTCTCATCGATTTGTTCATACCAACCATCGACAACGAGCATGGCATATGCTACACCCATCCTGCGAAACTTCCAGGTAAGACACCGATCGGCCGTCTACTTGCACAAACATATTCCTTTGTTTATAGCTCTATTTTTCTTTTTGGACGCAGACCTGGTGAAGCAATTACAATTTGACAGTTAATAAAAAGTGAAACAAGTGATTGCAACATGCCAAAGATGTTCTGAAAATGCCAACTACGTACACTAAAACCTGTATTCGACAATACTGTAGGTATCACACTAAGTAGCCTAAGCAAGCATTTCTTCCAGCGCAATTCCAGGGCATTCAAAAGGGGCATGTGGACGCTTCGCAAGATACAGTCGGAGTGTGGCATCCACGCGATGTGGCACAACACCGGCAATACCTTGCTGGTGATGGTCAATGGCCGGCAGACGGGCAGCAAAAAGGTTCTGGTGCTGCACACCAACAAGAACTTCGACCAGCAGAGGACCAACTGGGTGATG
The DNA here is from genome assembly GCF_018294505.1 of Triticum aestivum. NCBI lineage: Eukaryota > Viridiplantae > Streptophyta > Magnoliopsida > Poales > Poaceae > Triticum > Triticum aestivum. Next base: position 553,846,896 of record NC_057799.1, on the reverse strand, counting down.
CACCAGTACCACCTCGGGGACATGGAGCAAGAGAAGGAGCGGGAGCTGGTCCTCTGCAAGATTTTCTACCAGACGAACACTAGGGCCAGGAGTAAAAAGATTATAAGTTAGTTTGGTATTGGTACTTGTACTACCTTGTCGTCCGCAAGTTGGTTTTGTTGTTAACGATCTTTTGGTATGAACTTGGCATTTGCTTCCAACCATCATGCCGAGGGTCGACATGGATATAAAGCTGAATCATTTGTTTCGAAACAAATTTTCAGGCACCTGATTTTTATTTGATGGGTAGCATAAGCACCTGCCGTTTGAATTCCCAGTTCTCCCAATTTTTCGAAACAAGTGCATGCACTTATTATCACGATGAAAAAACAATATCCCTGCTGCATCCCAGTTATCAGTCTGTACTTGCAGAATTCTCTCGTTTATTGAGCACATATATTGTTTTTTTAGGTCAAGCAAGTTTCAATTGGCTGTAGACTGCCCAGGCTTGGTTTTGTTTTTAACAGGCCCAGCCCATGACGACAACGGGGCACAAAGATCCAGCAGGTATCTACTGGCCTCTGGCCCGCCAACGTTAGTTATATTTTGTCTTACAACATCAGCAGGCAGTTTTTACTGAATCAAACACACAACCCAGTTCTATTTTCCTCTTGAAACGCATGTCCTACATCTGTATTCTAATCTCTACCTATAGTTTTACTAGTTCATATACACGTATCATTATATTGAAAATACATAAAATTCCCTTTTCATATTTACATCCTTATTTTTGTTGTTGTTTTCCCTCCCAGCGCTGATTTTTTTACCACTGGTTTTCCCTTAAACCAACTCAATTGTCCCACGTCTTACTTGCTTACGAAAACAAAATGATTTTTTTGGCAAATCAATAAGTTCTTAAAAATGTTTATCATTTTGGGATTACAAAAGTTCAGACTCCACCGAAATATGCAAAATAAGGTTGAACTTTTTTACCGTGGTCCTGGGCAGAAAATGGGCTGTAATAAATTACTTAAGAATTAGCAAATGGGCTGCAAATTATTAAAAAAATAGCAAATGGGCTCTATGTTGTCTGCCACAGATTTGGAGGCTGACTTGTGGGCCTACTAAGTTCATGCGTACACAAGGTTTCTCAAAAAAGAAACTTAGTCAACAATCGACTCTACCAGCGTCAAACCGTTAGATGTCAATCTAACAGCAATCGTGCTTCTTCAGTCTCTGATTTTCCTGCCCTTGCCGCCCAAACGAGAACCGTCGGAACCGCCTGCTCCCGCCTCCCGTGGCCGGCTATGCTGCCGGGCAGGCCTCCCTACCCCATCATATACTCGCATCCCTGGCCTGTCTATCCCTCTACTCACCCACACCTCCTGTTATTTTCCGACGATGGCAGCCGAACCAGTCAACCCTCGTACTCTCCACCGCGTGGGCAGCCACTGCCGTGTCTTCCCCGGCTCCGTGTTGTTCCCTTCGTAGGCCTCGCCATCGTCCACCGCCCTGGTGCTCTCGGCACGGCCTGGTCAACGTGGTCAACGAACGACATCCATCGAAAGTGGACTGTACGTGGAGAGGCTGGCAGCTGGGTCCACAGCCGCACACAAGGAAATGCCTCCTTATTACGCGCAAAATAATGATTCCTCCACCTGACATCTAGGACCCGCCGGAAGGGCCTTTGTATTTCAAAAAAAAAAACGTTCCCTCCGCTGACAGGTAGGACCCACCAACTATATCTTCGCATGCAAGGAAGTGCCTCCTTATTGGGCACAAAAAAATGAATACCCCCTGCCAGCTGGGACCCACCATAGTGGGAGGCTGACTTGTGGGCCTACTATGTTGACGGGGACAGAGGGCTTTGTCAACTTAGTCAATATATGAACGATTCTAGCTCCAGTGACCATACGATGTCCATCCAACGGCCGTAGTGCTTCTTCAACCTCCGGTCTTCTTGCTCTAGTCGCCCAAACCAGCGCCGGTCGCCGCATGCTCCTGCCTCCCGTGGCTGGCTGTGATGCCGCGGAGGCCTCACCGCCCCCTACTACTCCCACCACTGGCCAGGCCATCCCTGTAATCACCCACACCCCCTGTTATTCTGCGGCGACGGCAGCCTCACACCGCAGCCGAACGAGTGAACCCTCGTACTCCTCTCCACATGGGGATCCACTGCCGCGCCTTCCCTGGCTCCGCGTCGTCCCCTTCCTAGGCCTCGCCGTCGTCCACCGCCTTGGTGCTCTCGGCGCGGTGTGGTCAATGTGGTCAACGACCGACTTCTATCGGAAGAGTACTGTACGTGGAGAGGCTGATAGCTGGGTCCATGGCAGCCGCAAGGAAGTGCCTCCTTATTACACGCAAAATAATTATTCCTGCACCTGACAGCGGGGACCCACCGGACGGGCCACCATATTTCGCGAAAAAATGTTCCCCCCTGACTGCTGGGACCCACCAGCTACATCTTCTTACACAAGGAAGTGCGTCTCGAAAAAAAAACGATTCGCCCCCCTGACTGCTGGGACCCACCAGCTATATCTTCGCACGCAAGGAAGTGCCTGACAGTCGGGACCTACCTGGTCGAAGCGTACATAGCGTTTTCATTATGGTCGCGAACGTGTACGTACATACTGGTCGATGTAGAGCGCGCACGTGTCGTAGTAGAGGCGCGCATGTAGCATGTACACGTACGTACAACGGCCAGTGTGCAAGAAAGAAAATACAGCCACATACTTACATACGGGCGGGGTCTCGAACGCCTTCTCGCGCATACGTACGGCCAGGGCTCATGTACGTGGCTGGGTCGGACTGGAGAAACAGCGTCATCGTCGTGTTCATGGGGAGCCAACCAGCTGGGTCGGAACGTAATGCGTCGTTGTGTTCATCGGGAGGGCTTGGACGGAACAGCCAATGGAAACGAGGCCTGGCATACCGCAGAATGGAGGAAACGGCCTTGTGTTTGACCGGCCACGGTCGAAACGGGATCCTGTTCATCGGGAGGGGTCTGGCATACCGCAAAACAGAAGAAACGGACTTCCTACAGTCGAAACGGGGGTCCTGTTCATCGGGAGGGGTGTGGCGTACCGCAAAACGGGGGAAACGGACTTGTGTTAGAGCGTTATGGTCGAAACATGGGTCCTGTTCATCGGGAGGGGTGTGGCGTACCGCAAAATGGGACTCCACGGGATACTGTTCATCTCCACCATCGACCCCCTCCAGCCTCCACGGGCTACTGTTCATCCACCGTCGACCTCCTCCAACCTCCACCTGCGACTGTTCATCCACGGGCTCCTGTTCATCTAGCCTCCACCACGCGCTACTCCACCGGCTACTGTTCAAGCAGCTCTCCACACGGGCTCCTATTCAACCACCCCTCCACGGGCTACTGTTCATCCAGCCCTCCACCGTCTACTGTTCATCCAGCCCTCCACGGGGTGGTCCTGTTCATCCAGCCCTCCATGGGGTCCTGTTCAACCATCCCCAACCGGCTCGATCGATCGGGGTCCTGTTCATCCAGAGGCAACACCACGGGGTCCTGTTCATCCACCCCCACCAGGAACTGTTCACCCAAACCCCCCAACAACACTCACTGTTCATCCAGAGGCAGCATCGATCGGCTTCAGTTAGCAGCAATAGTGAAGGAATTGCTCGATCGGGTTCAGTTAACAGCCATCGATAGATCGCTCGGGTTTAGTAACGCGTAGCCTGCAGTGCAATCGCTCGGGTTTAGTAGAGCCCAACGCCTCGCTCGGGTTCAGTTAGAGCCCAATGCCTCGCACCCACGCGCGTGCGTGTATGAGAGAAACGCGCATCGCTCGGCCTCGACCACCCACCATAACCGGGAACACCCCGATATTTTCCTCGCCCTCGCTTCTACCACGGTTTTTTCAGTCATGGACGGCCCAAAGAATGTCATGCAGCTGTGTCTCCGGCCCGCCCAGGACGAGAAGCCCATTTTCTGTCATGATTTTTTGTCATAGAAGTAGGAGCCCACCACATCTATGATGATACCGGGTTTTGTCACAATCATTGTCATAGAAGTGTCATAAGTATGACAGAATAAAATTTAATTCGGCCGAAAATGTCACGGATGTGTCCTCTTTTTGTAGTGTACTCTGGGTGCCGGGGTGGGGTTGGCTGGGTAGGGTGAACCTGAAGTTACGAAAACAGCCCCCTACCAAGCGTCATCCGTAAGCCTGTTCCGAAGGCTATGATGGTAACTTCGCACTGCTCGAATCAGGGTCGTGGGAGATTTTCCTGCCGACCTCAAAATTTTGTGACATTGAACTCCCCGTGTGGCGTGCTGGGTGATTGGGCTAAGCAACTAGCCAGTAGTACTAGTAACTACTAGTACTCCCTCTGTTTTTATTAACTTTGCAGCTTAGGTTTGACCGAAGTCAAACGTCCTAAAGTTTGACCAAGTTTATAGAAAAATATAAACATTTACCATAACAAATATGTATGATGTGAAAGTACATTCAATAATGAATCTAATGGTATTTATTTGTTACTGTATTGTATATGTTAATATTTTTTGTTATAAACTTTCTAAGAGTTTACAAAACTTGACTTTGACCAATGCTAATACGCGGACTTAAATAAAAACGGAAGGAGTACACATTGTTTTCTTAGTTTGTACTGAATTAATCATTTGTTGTAATTGTGAAATAAATATATTAGGCTACTGACTTCGAATGTAATGGTCTATACAATTGAATAGTTGCAATCATTGTTGAATTCCAAGATGTATACGAGGTCTATAGTACTTCACAATATGCTCAAACTCACATAATCCCAGTCAAATGAGAATCTAAATGCATTTCATAGTTATTACTTTGTAGGATGCAACAAAACCAACCATAACTCTACATCATCCATTATAAAAGAAACATTTTGAACACATCCCAATGTGGAAGTGAAACGTGTAGAGAGAGCTTGCGAAGATGGAGCAGATAGGGAGGGAAAAATTGTACGTATGTGAACGAGAGAGTAGGAGACAAAACTAACGAGACAGAGAGAGAGATAGAGAGAGAAAGAGAGAGGAAGAAGTTAGGTCTGTGAGAAAGATGGAGACATGTAATATACGTGAGATGCGTGTGCATCGGGATTCTGTACACGTGGAAGGAGAAGAGACAACAGGTTTGATGAGAGAGCTAGAAAAACATGGACGAGAGGGGAAGGATCTCGTGGGTTGAGGGATTGATCATTTTGTGCGGGGGAGAGAGGGATTGGTAATTTTGTGCGGAGAGAGAGGGGGGAAGGAGTCAGTCAGCCGTCATCACATCATCTTGCTTCCAAATGGCCCTGCATTCTCTAGTGCAGTGTGGTTGCCGTATTCGATCTCCTCGATGCCCTGTTTGAAGATTGAGGTGTTGTGCATGCTGGGGTGCAGAGAAGCACAAGCGAGAGTGGTCGCCATATAACCTTGGATGGGGATGAATTGCGTGCTCGGGGGAGAGGGTGTGTGTGTGCGGTGTATGTGCGTGTGTCGGATTTCGGGTTCCGGCAAAACCCTTGAGGTTCGAACACTGGGGTGCACACAAAGATCTCTCTCCCCCTAGCTCGCACGCTCACCGCAATCTCGGAGCTCAACACGTCGAACCCGAAGAACAAGGGACATAAGGGTTTATACTGGTTCGGGCTACCGATGTGGTGTAATACCCTACTCTAGTGTGGTGTGGTGGATTGCCTTGTTGGCTGAGGATGAACAAGTACAAGGGAAGAACAGCCTCCTGAGGAGAGGTGTTATTGTGCTTGGTGAGCTAGTGTGGTGGATGGAGATCTGAATCATCCCTCGCTAAGGTGGTGGCTAGTCATATTTATAGAGGCCCGGGTCCTCTCCCCAAATATTAGGCGGAAAGGGATCCCACAATGGCCAATTTGAAGGGGGACAACTAGTACAAGCTATCCTGACAAAAGGTGGTCTTCGCCTGCTGAAGGCTCTGGTGGTGACGCCGTCGTGGGCTCCGTGATGACCTCCGTCCTGCCGTCCTGCTGGTCTTGGTCTCGTTGCACCGATATGGAAACCTTTGCCCGATTCCTCGGGACTCCTCGCCTGCGCTTGCCCCTTTAGCACCAAAGAGGCAGTGCGTACTCTGCGCCTGCTGGCGCCCGCCTGGCGCCCGCCTGGCCTTGGTCGTCACGGCTCACGTCACGGGAACCTCACGAGGTGCCCCTCGCCTTGATTTCTCTGCTCCTCGCGAGCCGGCCTGGTGAGGCCCCCCTGAGGAGGTCTTGTGTCGTCCGCCTAGCGAGGCTTGGCCCCTCACGAGGGTCTTGAGTGTTTGCTGGCAAAGATGGGCCATACTGGGCCACTGGTGGAGCCACGCCGTGGGCCGCAGACAAGCAAGTCTGGGGACTCCCATTCCCAGAACGCCGACAGTAGCCCCCGGGCCCAAGGCGCGCTCGAACATGGCTTCGAGGCGAAGCCAAGGGGCAAGTGTGGAGCGTCGCGGGCCCTAACCGCCTGCGGCCTTGATTGACGCGTGGCGACTGACGGGACGTGGGCGTCTCCGCTTCCCTCACGCAGCCTTGGTAACTGCCCAGCTGATAAAAGGATGGCGCGGGCTGCTGCTACCTCTTGAGCATGCATTGGTTTTCCCTTGCAGAGGAAAGGGTGATGCAGCAAAGTAGCGTTAGTATTTCCCTCAGTTTTTGAGAACCAAGGTATCAATCCAGTAGGAGGCCACACGCAGGTCCCTCGTACCTACACAAACAAATAAGAACCTTGCAACCAACGCGATAAAGGGGTTGTCAATCCCTTCACGGCCACTTGCAAAAGTGAGATCTGATAGAGATGATAAGATAATATTTTTTGTATTTTTATGATAAAGATTAAAAGTAAAAGATTGCAAAATAAACGGCGATAGAAATAGCTGTTTGACGGAAGATTAATATGATGGAAAATAGACCCCGGGGCCATAGGTTTCACTAGTGGCTTCTCTCAAGATAGCATAAGTATTACGGTGGGTGAACAAATTACTGTCGAGCAATTGATAGAAAAGTGCATAGTTATGAGAATATCTAGGCATGATCATGGATATAAGCATCACGTCCGCGACAAGTAGACCGAAACGATTCTGCATCTACTAATATTACTCCACACATCGATCACTATCCAACATTCATCTAGAGTATTAAGTTCGTAAGAACAGAGTAACACATTAGGCAAGATGACATGATGTAGAGGGGTAAACTCAAGCAATATGATATAAACCCCATCTTTTTATCCCTGATGGCAACAATACAATACATGTCGTTTCCCCTTCTGTTACTGGGATCGAGCAACGCAAGATTGAACCCAAAGCTAAGCACTTCTCCATTGCAAGAAAGATCAATCTATTAGGCCAAACCAAACTGATAATTCGAAGAGACTTGCAAAGATAACAAATCATACATAAAAGAATTCAGAGGAGATTCAAATATTGTTCATAGATAATCTTGGTCATAAACCCACAATTCATCGAATCTCGACAAACACACCGCAAAAAGAGTTACATCGAATAGATCTCCAAGAAGATCGTGGAGAACTTTGTATTGAGATCCAAAGAGAGAGAAGAAGCCATCTAGCTAATAACTATGGACCCGAAGGTCTATGGTAAACTACTCACACATCATGCGAGAGGCTATGGTGTTGATGTAGAAGCCCTCCGTGATCGATTCCCACTCTGGCCGAGCGCTGGAAAAGGCCCCAAGATGGGATCTCACGGGTACAGAAGGTTGCGGCGGTGGAAATAGGGTTTCGTGGTGCTCCTGGTTGGTTTAGGGGTAAATGGGTATATATAGGAGGAAGAAGTAGGTCGGTGGAGCTACGAGGGGCCCACGAGGGTGGGGGCGCGCCTCCCTGCCTTGTCGCCTCCTCGATTGTTTCTTGACGTCTACTCCAAGTCCTCTGGATCATGTTTGTTCCAAAAATCACTCTCCCAAAGGTTTCATTCCGTTTGGACTCCGTTTGATATTCCTTTTTTGCGAAACACTGAAATAGGCAAAAAACAGCAATTTGCACTAGGCCTTGTGTTAGTAGGTTAGTCCCAAAAAATAATATAAAAGTGAATAATAAAGCCCATTAAACATCCAAAACAGATAATATAGTAGCATGGAACAATCAAAAATTATAGATACGTTGGAGATGTATCAAGCATCCCCAAGCTTAATTCATGCTCGTCCTCGAGTAGGTAAATGATAAAAACAGAATTTTTGATGTGGAATGCTACATAGCATATTCTTTAATATAATTTTCTTTATTGTGGCATGAATGTTCAGATCCGAAAGATTCAAGATAAAAGTTTAATATTGACATAAAAATAATAATACTTTAAGCATACTAACTAAGCGATCATGTCTTCTCAAAATAACATGGCCAAATAAAGTTCATCCCTACAAAATCATATAGTTTGGTCATGCTCCATTTTCGTCACACAAGAATGTTCTCATCATGCACAACCCCGATGACAGGCCAAGCAATTGTTTCATACTTTAGTAATCTCAAATTTTTTTCAACTTTCACGCAATACATGAGCGTGAGCCATGGATATAGCACTATGGGTGGAATAGAATATAATGATGGGTGTTATGTGGAGAGGAAAAAAAAGGAGAAAGTCTCACATTGACGCGGCTAACCAACGGGCTAGGGAGATGCCCATCAATTGATGTCAATGCAAGGAGTAGGGATTGCCATGCAACGGATGCACTAGAGCTATAAATGTATGAAATATCAACAAACAAAACTAAGTGGGTGTGCATCCAACTTGCTTGCTCACGAAGACCTAGGGCATTTGAGGAAGCCCATTGTTGGAATATACAATCCAAGTTCTATAATGAAAAATTCCCACTAGTATATGAAAGTGACAAAATAAGAGACTCTCTATCATAAAGATCATGGTGCTACTTTGAAGCACAAGTGTGAAAAAAGGATAGTAGCATTGTCCCTTTTTATTTCTTTTTTATTTCTTTTTTTGGGCCTTTCCTTTTTTGGCCTTTCTCTTTTTTTATTGGGACAATGCTCTATTAATGATGATCATCACACTTCTATTTATTTACAACTCAATGATTACAACTCGATACTAGAACAAAATATGACTCTATATGAATGCCTCCGGCGGTGTACCGGGAGGGGCAATGAATCAAGAGTGACATGTATGAAATAATATGCATGGTGGCTTTGCCACAAATACGATGTCAACTACATGATCATGCAAGGCAATATGACAATCATGAAGCATGTCATAATAAATGAAACGGTGGAAAGTTGCATGGCAATATATCTTGGAATGGCTATGGAAATGCCATAATAGGTAGGTATGGTGGCTGTTTTGAGGAAGATATAAGGAGGTTTATGTGTGATAGAGCGTATCGTATCACGGGGTTTGGATGCACCGGCGAAGTTTGCACCAACTCTCAAGGTGAGAAAGGGCAATGCACGGTACCGAAGAGGCTAGCAATGATGGAAGGTTGAGAGTGCGTATAATCCATGGACTCAGCATTAGTCATAAAGAACTCACACATACTTATTGCAAATATCTACAAGTCATCAAAAACCAAGCACTAGGCGCATGCTCCTAGGGGGATAGATTGGTAGGAAAAGACCATCGTTCATCCCCGACCGCCACTCATAAGGATGACAATCAAAGAACACCTCATGTTTCGAATTTGTTACACAACGTTTACCATACGTGCATGCTACGGGACTTGCAAACTTCAACACAAGTATTTCTCAAACTCACAATTACTCAACTAGCACGACCTTAATATTACCATCTTCATATCTCAAAACAATCATCAAGTATCAAACTTCTCATAGTATTCAATGCACTTATATGAAAGTTTTTATCATATCCATCTTGGATGCCTATCATATTAGGACTAATTTTATAGCCAAAGCAAATTACCATGCTGTTCTAAAGGACTCTCAAAATAATATAAGTGAATCATGAGTGATCAATAATTTCTCTAAAAAAACCACCACCGTGATCTAAAAGATATAAGTGAAGCACTAGAGCAAAATTATTTAGCTCAAAAGATATAAGTGAAGCACATAGAGTATTCTAATAAATTCCGATTAATGTGTGTCCCTCCCAAAAGGTGTGTACAGCAGGGATGATTTTGGTGAACTAAAAATCAAACACTCAAATCATACAAGATACTCCAAGCAAAACACATATCATGTGGTGAATAAAAATATAGCTCCAAGTAAAGTTATCGATGGACGAAGACAAAAGAGGGGATGCCTTCCAGGGCATCCCAAAGCTTAGGCTTTTTGGTTGTCCTTGGATTTTACCTTGGGGTGCCTTGGGCATCCCAAGCTTAGGCTCTTTCCACTCCTTGTTCCATAATTCATCAAATCCTTACCCAAAACTTGAAAACTTCACAACACAAAATTTAACGGAAAATCTCATGAGCTCCGTTAGCGAAAGAAAACAAAACACCACCTCAAGGTACTGTAATGAACTCATTCTTTATTTATATTGGTGTTAAAACTACTTTGTTCCAACTTCTCTATGGTTCATAACCTCCGATACTAGCCATAGATTCATCAAAATAAGCAAACAACACACGAAAAACAGAATCTGTCAAAAACAGAACAGTCTGTAGTAATATGTATGAAACACATAATTCTGGAAATCCAAAATTCTAAAATAAATTTCTGGACGTGAGGAATTTATCTATAAATCATCTTCAACAAGAATCAACTAAATATCACTCTCCAATAAAAAGTTGTAGCTAATCCTGTGAGCGCTAAAGTTTCTGTTTTTGATAGCAAGATCAAAAAGACTTCACCCATGTCTTCCCAAAGGTTCTACTTGGGACAAACACTAATTAAAATATAAAACCACATCTAAAAAGAGGCTAAATGAAAGATTTATTACTAAACAGAACCAAAAAGCAAGGAACAAAAATAAAATTGGGTTGCCTCCCAACATGCGCTATCGTTTAATGCCCCTAGCTAGGCATAAGATTTCAACGATGTTCACATGCAAGATAATAATTGAAACACAAAGAGAGCATCATAAAACATGTGAAAATCACCTCTAAGTATAACGTACTTCCTATGCATAGGCATTTTATAGGAAAACAAATTAGCAAGACAAGCAAGATCTAGCAAATGCAAGGAAGAAGAAAGAAACCATAGCAATCTCAACATAACGAGAGGAAATTTAGTGACATGAAAATTTCTACAACCATATTTTCCTCTCTCATTATAATTACATGTAGGGTCATAATCAAATTCAACAATATAGCTATCACAAAACATATTCTTAACACGATCCACATGTATGCAAAGTTGACACTCTTCCAATTTAGTGGGATTAACATTAACTAAAGTCATGACCTCTCCAAACCCACTTTTATCAAAAACTTCATAAGATTGAACATTCTCCAAATATGTGGGATCTAAAGTTGACACTCTTCAAAACCCACTTCCACTATTATTGCAAACACTATTATCAATCTCATATTCATCATGGGGCTTAAATAAATTTTCAAGATCATAAAAAGAATCACCCCAATCATGATCATTGCAAAAAATAGTAGACATAGAAAAACTAGCATCCCCAATCTTAGGGTTTTGCATATTATTAGCACAATTGACATCAAGAGAATTTATAGTAACATCATTGCAATCATGCTTTTCATCGAAGGAACTATCAAGTATGGGTGCAATAGCAACGATCTCATGTTTAACATAAGGAACTATAGCAAATTCATCTTCATAAATATTGGCATCATGGCCACAAGAATAGCAAGTATCATGTTCATCAATGGATATTTCAATCAAATCATCGGAATCATAATTATCTATAGATTCATGCATATTATTATTTTCTTCAGAAGCAATGGTCATTCTCTCAATAAATTCCTTAACATAGGCATTATGAGCATAGTTTTCATAGCAATATTTAAGTATGTCGGAATTTTCAGATTTGTAGAGAGTAATATCATACTTTTTCAATCAAAGAAGCAACTTCATGAGCACCCTTAAAAACAACAAATTCTTCAATTTGTTCGATATTATAGTAACTATAAACACCCTTTCCATACAAAGATAAGATTTCATTATCATTAAACTCACATAGGTAGGGAAGGTGTTTTTTAGGGTTCTTAGAGCAACAAGTAAAATCATAAATTTCACAAAGATTCCAAGCATAGCATAGCAAACTATATATTTGATACCATAAGAGCTTCCCCTTTTCAGACAAACGATGACGCACAAAATGAGCATGCTCATCTAAAGATTTCCCATCAACTAGTCTACTTGGGGTTTCAGCACGAGCGCATAAGGATCGAAGATGATCCAAGTAGAACACTTTAAGTGGATCCATATCAATAGATTTTTAGCAAGCAAAGATGCAAGCAAATAGAAGGCACATGGAAACACAAGCAAAAATACATACGGGAAGAAGGCGAAGAAAAGGCAAAGGTGAAGTGGGGGAGAGGAAAACGAGAGGCAAATGGCAAATAATGTAATGCGAGGGATAAGAGTTTGTGATGGGTACTTGGTATGTCTTGACTTGTGCGTAGACTCCCCGGCAACGGCGCCTGAAATCCTTCTTGCTGCCTCTTGAGCATGCGTTCGTTTTCCCTTGAAGAGGAAAGGGTGATGCAGCAAAGTAGCGTAAGTATTTCTCTCAGTTTTTGAGAACCAAGGTATCAATCCAGTAGGAGGCCACACGCAAGTCCCTCGTACCTACACAAACAAATAAGAACCTTGCAACCAACGAGATAAAAGGGGTTGTCAATCCCTTCACGGCCACTTGCAAAAGTGAGATCTGATAGAGAGGATAAGATAATATTTTTGGTATTTTTATGATAAATATTAAAAGTAAAAGATTGGAAAATAAATGGTGATAGAAATAGCTATTTGACGGAAGATTAATATGATGGAAAATAGACCCGGGGCCATAGGTTTCAATAGTGGATTCTCTCAAGATAGCATAAGTATTACGATGGGTGAACAAATTACTATCGAGCAATTGATAGAAAAGTGCATAGTTATGAGAATATCTATGCATGATCATGTATATAGGCATCACGTCCGCGACAAGTAGACAGAAACGATTCTGCATCTACTAATATTACTCCACACATCTACCGCTATCCTGCATGCATCTAGAGTATTAAGTTCGTAAGAACAGAGTAACGCAATAGGCAAGATGACATGATGTAGAGGGGTAAACTCAAGCAATATGATATAAACCCCATCATTTTATCCTCGATGGCAACAATACAATACTTGCCATTTCCCCTTCTGTCACTAGGATCGAGCAACGCAAGATTGAACCCAAAAGCTAAGCACTTCTCCCATTGCAAGAAAGATCAATCTAGTAGGCCAAACCAAACTAATAATTCGAAGATATTTGCAGAGATAACAAATCATACATAAAAGAATTCAGAGGAGATTCAAATATTGTTCATAGATAATCTTGATCATAAACCCACAATTCATCGAATCTCGAGAAACACACCGCAAAGAGAGTTACATCGAATAGATCTCCAAGAAGATCAAGGAGAACTTTGTATTGAGATCCAAAGAGAGAGAAGAAGCCATCTAGCGAATAACTATGGACCCGAAGGTCTATGGTAAACTACTCACACATCATCGAAGAGGCTATGTTGTTGATGTAGAAGCCCTCCGTGATCGATTCCCCCTCTGGCGGAGCGCCAGAAAAGGCCCCAAGATGGGATCTCACGGGTACAGAAGGTTGTGGCGGTGGAAATAGGGTTTCGTGGTGCTCCTGGTTGGTTTTGGGGTAAATGGGTATATATAGGAGGAAGAAGTAGGTCGGTGGAGCTACGAGGGGCCCACGAGGGTGGGGGCGCGCCCTGGGGGCAGGCGCGCCTCCCTGCCTCGTGGCCTCCTCGATTGTTTCTTGACATCCACTCCAAGTCCTCTGGATCATGTTTGTTCCAAAAATCACTCTCCCGAAGGTTTCATTCCGTTTGGACTCCGTTTGAGATTCCTTTTCTGCGAAACACTGAAATAGGCAAAAAACAGCAATTTGCACTGGGCCTTGGGTTAGTAGGTTAGTCCGAAAAATAATATAAAAGTGTATAATAAAGCCCATTAAACATCCAAAATAGATAATATAATAGCATGGAACAATAAAAAATTATAGATACGTTGGAGACGTATCAGCTGCGCTGCCTTCATTGCTTCCCTTCGTCTTGCTCCAGATCCCCTTTCTTGCTCCTTGCTCCCAAAGACTCCAGATCCGCCCAAATCCTCCTTCAATCTCGCTGCCGATGGCGCCCAACAAGGCTCGGGCCGCTTCCCCGCCATCCTGGTACGAACCTGCGCTCAGTGCGCCGAGGGTCTCGGAGAAGAACCTTGCCGTCGTGCTCCTGTTGACGGCGGAGGGTGACGAGAAGAGGAAGACTGCGCTCCGGGCCAGCTCCGCCGAGCCGGAGGCCTCAGGCAGTACCTTCCACCCCTTCTTCATGAGCAGTGTTGTCGCGGGATTGGTTCCCCCCTTCTCCAACTTTTTCTATTCTGTCATCAACCATTACAAGATTCACGCCCTCCATCTTCATCCCAACTCCATCCTCCTCCTGTCAATCTTTGCCTTCTACTGCGAGGTGTACGGCGGGGTGATGCCATCTGTGGCACTGCTGGCGCCACTTCTTTTTCCTTCGGACCAAGGAGGGCCACAGCTCGGGGTGCGTTGGCTTTGTTGCAGCCAACAAGACCAACGCAATTTTGAAGGCTGGGAAGAAGGCCGAGGGCTTCCAGAGCAAGTGGGTCTTGATGGATGCCAAATGCTCCCACCCCCGGCTAGTGCTGCCAAAGGAGATGACCGTGTCTCAAGAAGGGTGGCTTCGCGCGAAACTCACCGACCCCCAGGCGGTGAAGGTGCTGGAGAGGATGACTGCCGACCTGAAGCCTAGGGACTCGAGGGCGGCGAAGCTCACGGGGGCCATGATCATCAAAGAATTCATGACGTACCGCGTGGCTCCCCTCCAGGTGCGCCCGCGCCCCTTGTGGAAGCTCGGAGACGAAGGAGACGACCTCCGCCTGCGTCCGGAGGCCCATTCTGCCGAGGAGCTGGGCTCGGCCCTCCGCTCCTTAGTTGGGGACGACCAAGGGTACCCGCCAGATTCCCTCGTTCCCTTGTACCGCCACCCAAATGGGGCGGAGGATGCCGCCGCCATGCCCGTCTTTGATGGATGCGGGCTCTTGCCGCCTGCGCCCTCGGATGTCCTGGTGATGACAACTCCGGTGGTGGTGTCCTCCAACAAGGAGGAGGAGCAGGACTCGATGGCCACCCTGGAGGGGTCTGGGAGACCTCCCCTCTGCACAAGGCTGATTTTCTTCGCGCTTTGCCCGATGACGATGACATCGACGACCACCCGGTGAAGGAAGCCTCGCCTCCTGCTGGGGTCACCACAAGGTCCGGCGTCTCCCCCTCGAGGAAGCCACCGCCCAGTGTCCCAACGAAGGGCAGGTCGGCGCTGATTTCCAGGGGCGAAGCCCGTGCTGTGTCCCCGCCTGGGGCCGCTGCGGCCTTGTCAACACTTGGGGCCCGCGCGCCAGCACCCAAGGCCGCGAGGCCTCCAGGCTCCTTGCTTCTGAAGAGGCGACGGGACTACACCGCCGTAGACCAGTGAGTATCTTGTCTTGAGCTTGTTCTTTCTCTTGCTTCTGCCGCGGCTTCCTGATGCTTCTATCTTGTGCCGCTAGGCCGATGTCGTCTTCGAAGAAGAAGAAAGGAGGGGCGGCCACATCTTTGGGGGTCCAGCGGCCTGGCACGGCCGCGCCTCCTCCGGCCCAGAAAGACGGCGGCAGCGTCCGTACTTCTCCGGCCCGATCGTCCTGACGAGGCCCAGAGGAGCGTCTCCAGGAAAGGGCGACCCCCAAGGCCTCGTCAGCTCCTGAGGTGATCGTCCCCAACTCGTCGGCCGAGGCCCCGCAGGCTCCGGAGCTCCTGCCCTCTTCCTCCACCGCCATCAACCCGCAGGTCTTGGCGACGGTGCAGCCTCCTTCTTCCGCTCCTCCACCAGTCCGTGACCCTTCTGCCTTGCCTGACGTCCTGGAGCATGCTCTTTCTGCGCTGACCCTGCTGAGGGAGGATCTTCAAGGCGCCGACCGTCGCCTGGTGGCTGGGCGCATGGAGCTGATCTCTGGCTGGCTTCACTCTGATGCGTCCGTTCGGGCGGCGTTGAGCCAGGCTGCGGCAGCCTCCGAGAAAGACAAGCATGCCGTCGCCCAAGCCGGGACTGCCCGCGAGGTGGCGCTGAAGGACGCCGGGGCTGCCCAGGATCGCTGCCGGGCGCTGGAGGCCGAGTTGGAGACCATGCGCAACAAGCGTGCGGCGGAGGCTCGAGACCACAAGGCGGAGGCGGAGAAGATGAAGGCCCGAGAGGACGCCATCAGGGGTCGTGACGCCGAGCTGGAGCAGTTGGCGAGGGCGCAGGCCATGCAGCGTAGCCGGCTTGAGAAGCTGGAATAGGAAATGAAGGCAAAGGAGGCCAAGCGGGAAGCCAAGGCACAGGTCCTAGCTGAGGACCGCGTGGCCTTCAGGTCCCTTGAGGAGAAGTCTCGTGTGGCGCTGTGGGCACTCTATGAGAAGGGCTTGGAGGAGCCGCTCGAGACAGATGATGAGGGCCCCGCCCAGCTGGTCCCTCATCTGGTCGCGGCGCTTGAGGACGTCGTGGACGGGATTGGCCCCTTAGTGGAGGGGGAAGCCCACGCGCTCTCTTCTACTGCACTGACGCGCGTCTTCAGCCACCTCCATCTTCGTGATCCTGACGCCGACCTTGACGAGCTGCTCGAGCCCGTGGACGACGAGCGCTGCGCACCCGCTGCTGAAGCCGTGAAGAGCTAGGTGGAGGCCCTGCTGTGGAAGTTTTGTGCCTTCGACCCTGCACCCCCAACTAGCGGTGCTGCTGAACCTGCAACACCGGGGGGGCGGCGCAGGTGAGGGCAACGTCACCGCGGGAGGGGCACCCCTTGGAGGTAACGGCAGCGTCCAGGGATGACGCGATGGCTTGCTGGTGACTCCTTTTCCTGTTTTACCTCTAAAACATGCACCATGCCTCATGGAGGCGTTTAAACTTGTGTTTGGTATTTGAAGAACAATATGGCTTGTAATATTTATTTGAGGCTCCGCGATTTCCTTCTCGTTTGCTTGGTGTTCTGCGTCAGCAAAGCCCAACCCCACGCATACCTCAACCGCCGTTGGGTCGTCCAGATCGCCAGGACGAGACCAAGGGGTGATGGGCTACGTGGCCAGTTAGGCTCCTGAGTTGCGATGCTCAGGAGTCCCCCTTGACGCGCAAATAGCTTACGGAAAGGAGATGCGGGAGTAGGCCTAGTGTTCTACGTTGGCGTGGCCTGATCCCGCGCATACCTCAACCGCCGTTGGATCGTCCGGATCGCCAGGACAAGGCCAAGGGTGAGGGGCTATGTGGCCAGTTAGGCTCCTGAGTCGCGATGCTCAGGAGTCCCCCTTGACGCCCAAACGACCTGCATACCTTGGCTCCGCTCGGGAGGGCGCGTGATGACCAGGTCCGAGGGACCTGGCAGGGCGGCATACGCTTGGGCGTGACCTCGCAGCCCCCGTGCCCAGCCCCCTCGCGCGGCTCTCCCGAGGGGAAAGCATTACGGTGAGGCTGGATACTGAGCCGGGTGGCTCCCTGAGGTTGGTACGGCCATGGGGCCGCCCTCAGTTGTTTATCACCAGCGTGGAGCGTAGCGCTTCCGCACTTGCACGAGCATAGCCGCTCCTCGACCGTGTCGACTGCCAGCGCGGAGCATGGTGCTTCCACTAGTGCGTGGGTGAGGGCTCCCTCCGAGTGGAGCCCCCGGGGCGCGCCCTGACACGTGGCTTGCACGACAGAGCTAGACGAGGTGTGTCTGGGTACTCATGAGCCAGCGCGGGACTCATGAGGCCCTACCTCAAGGCGGGTTGCGCCTGGTCTTGATTCTTGATGGCTGTAGTGGTCCTGCGAGATGGTTAGGCAACCTGCACCAAGCGAATCTCCTGAGGCGATCACATGAGAAGGCCAGACACCAACGACCCCAGGAGGTGACGTGAGAGGGGCCGGCCCGCCAGACAGAGCTCGGTCGTTGGGTTTATCGACGCTGCAGGGACGGACCCGAGCACAGACGCCGTCCCTAGTCTTCTCATGCGAAGACGACCGGTGCGCGGCTCCCATGGTGGCGAGGCACCGGACCGCGCACCCTAGCCTGTCCGTCCGTGATTAGCTCATGCAAGAATAAGGCACCAAGGGCCGTGGGAGGTGACGTACACGGGAGCGGGCCCTTGAGCCAGAGCTCAGCCTCTTGGATTTAGCGACGCTGCAGGGACGGACCCGAGCACAGACATCGTGCCAGTCCTTAATCATGAGGCGGTCGCGGGCGGGCTTGCTGGGGCGCACGACGTTCAAGTCATCGAAATGCCGGGCAGGCAAGTGGTAATCGTAGATAATTCATGCAAGGAGACAAGCGAGTTGAGATAAATGATAGAACGATACATGCCACTGGGACGGACCCGAGCGGCCTGGGGATGATGCAGCCCGAGGGGCCCCCCAACAGAGTAAGCCAAAGATGCAAAAGGATACATGCCGCAAGGACAGCCCCGTGCGACCTAGGAATCGTGTAGCTCGAGGGGCGCTCCCAGCTGAATAAACTTGGAAAAATGTCACCTGGTTCCGTTGTCGAAGTTGTGTTGAGGTAGCCGAAGGCGCGCGAGGGGGGAGTCGCTCCTCATGAGCCACCAGGACCCTGAGCCTCAGGGGGCTCTGGGGCTCAGGCGGTTCCTTGAGGACCGTCGCCATCTCTGCTAGGACTGCGTGATGCCTGGCCTCCTGAGCTGCCAGGATGCTCCGGAAGTTGCGCTGGATGGTGGCTGCCACGCTTGGCAGGCCATCTAGCATGCGGACATAGCTGTGAGGCGGGCCCTCGCACCGCCCAACGCGCGAAGGCCAAATGCGCTCCTGAGTTGCGGCCCTGTTGAGCCATGGGATGTCGATGCAGACGCGTAGCCCGCCATCCTCGCCGGGATGGGGAGCTGCGCCGAATGGTGGGCGGCGGTCGCCGTGTATGGTCCTTGCCTCTTGAAGTTCCTGGGTTGCTTTGACGATGAACTCCTGAGAACCGGGCGCTCCTCGCCCAGTGCCCTCTTGAGGGAAACGTGCAGTGAAGCACGCCTCCATGTGGTGCCCGAGCGCCTCCCTCGTGACATTGGATAGGTCACTACTAGGAAAAGGGCTATAGATGGAATGGCCACTAATGGTGCACCAGACATGTGGTGCGCCACTACTATACAGCACTGGCGCACCATGTGCTGGTGCGCCATTAGTGTGAAAGACAATAATGGCGCACCGGACAGACGGTGCGCCACTAGTAACATTTTTTTCCAAACATACTAATGGCGCACCAGGGCACAGTGCGCCATTACTAGTTCTAACTAGTAATGGCGCACCGGCCTCATAGTGCGCCACTACTATATTTTTTTATTTTTATTTTTTTGCAAAACTACTAATGGCGCACCTGTGTATAGTGCGCCATTACTAGTTTAAACCAGTAATGGCGCACTGTTCCCCGGTGCGCCATTAGTGTATATTTCATGGACACTTGATCTCGATCCCCCTCCATCTCGATCGCTATCCCACCTCGCCAGATCCGGTCCCCCTCGCCGCCGAGCACCCCCCGCACCCTCTACCCCGCTCCATCGGCCGCCGCCGCCGACCCCCCGCACCCTCCCGCGCTCCACCGCCGCCGACGACCCACCGCACCCTCCCCTGCTCCACCGCCGCCGACGACCCACCGCACCCTCCCCGGCCCACTCCACCACCGCCGACGACCCCCCGCACCCTCCCGGCCCGCTCCACCGTCACAAAAAATTATTACTATTTTAATAAAAAATTATTACTGTTTCATATTCATATTCATTTTCTAAAAAATTATTAGATGCAACAAAAAATAATAATAAAAAATATTACTTATGGCGCACCTCTGGCTGGTGCGCCATTGCTATATAAAAAAAGATTACTAATGGCGCACCGTTGGCCGGTGCGCCATTGCTATATAAAAAAAAGATTACTAATGGCGCACCGATCGTGGGTGCGCCATTGCTATCTAAAAAAACATTCTAATGGCGCACCGCTTCGGGGTGCGCCATTAGCAAGTTTCCCCCTAGCTAATTCCTCCCTCTCCCTCGCCAGATCCCCTTCGTCCCTCTCCCTCGCCAGTAACTCCCCGACCCCCGCCGCCCCCGCGCCCCCCCCCCCACTGCAGCTCCCCCGCGCCGCCGCCCCCGTGCCCCCGCGCCCCCACCGCTGCAGCTCCCCCGCGCCGCCGCCCCCGCGCCGACCCGCGAAGCACGTGGCCGCCGGCCTCCCCACGACCAACCGAGGCGCCCAGGAGCACCGCCGCCGTCTTCCTCTTCGTCTACGAGGACCCGGACGAGCTCGGACGCCCTCGAGCCATCCCTTCGACGACGCCGCCGCCGCCGACCCCGACCCCAACCCCGACCCCGACCCCAACCCCGACCCCGACCCCTCCGGCGACCGGCCACGCCCGCCCAGGTCCCTCTCCTCCTTCCTCCTTCCTCCTTCTTGTCCAGCGCCCGCCGCAGCGACAGCATCTCCAGCAGCACCACCCCACAGTTGTCCATCTTCCCCTTCTCTTCTTCCCTTTCTAGTTTTCTTCTTCGTCTCCCGCATCTCATGCGTGCGTGTGTGCAGTTTGTCAAGAACAAGATCGCCAACGTCGAGGGGCTCCGGGAACTGACGAAGCTTCGCGTACTCAACCTCTACTTCGACCCCCTCCGGCCTCCAGTATTCCAGGTCTCACCCCTCCACCCAAATTCACTTCTCTTTGTTTATCAAAATCCCTGCTCATTTTCCCCTGCACGAATCATATGCCGATGGCACCACTGTTAGCCCCATCTGATCCACCATTGCGTTGGGAGCCTGCAAAAGAAACACACAGATTCAGATAGACACCAACCTTCTGAACTGAAACTGAAGAAAGCAGTGGCATCCTTTCCACAAGCTGCATTCTCTTCTTTGATACACACTTGGGTACTGTGATAAGTGTCAACACACAACAAACACGAAAAAGGAAGAAAATGAAAACAGTTACTCTCACGCTCCTACTTCTACCCCACCTTGAAATCACATTTTGCTTTGTCAGAATACTTGAGTCTGGATGGATGTTGTGGTGTAACTAGGGAGGGGGAGGTGGCCTGGACTTGGGACTATCTTGTTCTAAGCACTGCTATTTAAGAAGGTTTTAAGCATAAAAACTTTAGCTTTAAGAATGGCTGTGTTCTACTGGTGGTGTGGGGGGTTCAGTTTTGTAAAGTGACCAAGCTTCCCTCTCAAGCACCAAAGATTCTTGGCGATCGGGGCAAGAGCTCCTCTCCCTTTTTTTTGCAGAAGTGACTTTAGTCATGTTAGTACTCCTACTACTATTAGCACATTGTTTGGTTTTGATGCCCATTTTCTTTTTCCCTTGTCACTGTATCAGTTTCAGAACCAGACAGTAAGTTTTGGCACAGAGGAAACAAACAAGAGGTCAGCAAACAAGGACCAATATACAATCTGCAGGTTCTCACCTAATAAAGTAACCCTGATCAGTAGAGAGGCTTTTGCCAGTTCCCCATCCTGCTTTGCCTAGCCTATTGTACATGTCCACTTTTTGTTACATTGCGTTATCTTTCTATAGAGTAGTAATGCTCCACTTCCACATATTTTTAGTTAGTTATCTTCCAGTAGTATTTCAAATTGAAGCCCTGAGCAGCAACACCTCTTGTGTTGTTCACTATCACATAGTTGCAAAACTCCAGTTGCTTTGGTGCAGTTCTTCTGGCCACTGGCAGTTTTTATGCTGCATGACACTCCTAGTTCATGGGGTGGATGGTCCATGCCTCATAGCTCAGAAGATGGACATATGGCTATTTAATTTGCAGTCTCTTATCTACCATGCCAGTTAATAAACAAGTACTCTGTTTTCAGATAGCTTGATAGTTAATCAACAAGTACTCTGTTTTCAGATAGCTTGATCATTGCAATTTGTTCCTGTCAGCATGAGTTAACTTGCTGTCATTTATCGAAATTCAGAATGTGCTAGACTATATGTTCATTGGTACTAGTTGTGATGCTGCTACTATACTACTTGGGAATTTTGTCAACTTGTGATGCTGCTGCTGTACCCCGAGAGGCCCTTGAGTTTGCTGGAATGTCGATTAACTTCCGTTCCGGCAAATTCGGGTACTCCATATGTCCTATTTTCAGCAAAGGTCATGCTGAAATTTTCCATGAATTTTAGCATGACTTTGCTAAAAATAGGACATATGGGGTACTTGTGACTAATGCATGGGCCGGGGTCTTAGTACTTAATTAAGTAGGATCAACTGCCTCTTGTGTTATACATATAGAAGTGTGATATCTACTCATAGTTATTACTAATGTCAGTTGCTCGTCATCGATAAACCCTAATCTGGTAGGATGACCTACTAAAAAAGCCCATACCACATATTCTATTTGGATGGCCCTGCTAACCCTTGACCATAAATACTTGAGATGGATGTAGCAGGCTTAAAGAAAGAAATGTTTTTAGGCCAACTCCACTGGGCCTGGCTGAAAATGCACAAGTGTGCATGACTAACAATATTCTATTGTAAAGCTAAACAGGAAAGAGGAACCACTCATCCTAACCATTTGCTCTCAAAATTACCACTTCACTTCTTACTACTGAAAATCTTAGACCATCTCCATTCACCAATTGCTCAAACCAGTTCGAAGGGCGTGTTTTCACCACACTGTGGATTATCTTATTGGACCCAACAGAGATGATGTAGTTTTGAATTATGAACATAGGAAATGTCGTCATCGGACGACGAAAGTCTCCCGGGGGAGTGCGACTGGTGCCACGACGGTCGAGGTCTGTGCGACAGGCCTCACCTGGACGATGATCGGCGCTTCAGCATTAAGCTCGAGGAGACCTTCGAAGTTGAAACGGTACGCAACGACGACAAGTGTTTTTTTCATAATTAAGCATGACTTCAACTATTTCAACGTGTAATTTCATCTTTTACAATTCGAGTATAGTTTATCCCATGCCATGCAAGACGCTATGTCTTGGAGAGGATGGATTTTGAAGATCATGAAAATTTTGAAACGAAGAAAATTCACCTAAGGACACATCATGATGTGGATTTTGAAGTAAATCTGTATAATGCTGAGAGCGTAACCCATTTTGGTTGCAAAAATTGGGAAGCATTTTGCAAGATGTATGGTTTTGATGAGGGTATGCTTGTCACCATGGATCTTGGTGATCCTGACATCGACCAAGACAATATGGACATTTGGGTCCTTGTTGATACGCCTCCAGTTCTACCGCTATGTGAGTTTCTCAAACATAGTTAATTATTAACTAATTTATATTGTTTATTTCAAAATAGTTGACAACTTATTTCCATTGACAGCTTATTTTGATTGTTCAAAAAATGTGCGGAACATGGTAGACAAAACCCACTACACCGATGGCTCCGAGTTAACTTATCAGGAGAAAAATCATCTGGTCGGATTTTGTACTGATCTTGAGAATTACAATATCTACAATCAAACTCCTCAACATTATGGTCAATACGTGCCACTAGTGCACGTGTTGAACTACGGTAACTACCATGGAGATACCCTGGTAAGATTTTTTACTATTACGACATCCGTGCATCTTTTGCATACTTCTAAAACTAGTACATCATTGCTAACTATGAAGTTATTACTATGTTTTTCAACAGAGAATCCCAGAGGATTGTGTGCCTCATTTGATGTATCAGAATGGCAGCCTTCGTGTTTTGAACTTATATCCAGGTCATCCTACGAATCTCAACTGTCCATACCGGATTTCTAGAAGAAGTGGAGACATGCTAATCAGAGAATGGAAAAAATGTATGGACAGTCGTAAGGAGGTTCTTGGAAGCAAAAGGAAGCGCCGCGCAAGAATTGGAGACAGGATGATCTCCATTCTCCATAATGGAGAGTCAGGGTCTATATTGTTTTATGCTATTTTACCTTAAATAGGGTATTTAGGTCCTGCCTAATACTAATGATCATGTGCTAAGAACAATTAAGTAGGGTTGGTTCGATGACTATCAGGATGATGATCGTATGACATGTTATTAATAACGAGTAGAAGTTGTATGATGATGATTAGTAGGACTTGTTAGGATTAGTATTACTTTCGACAAACTCGCTACTCGCGGTCTCGAGACTTGTAATGTTCTATCTTTGTTTGGTCTTTTGAATTCGGAGACTAATATGGTGAATTGTATTCGGAGACTAATCTTCTATTGTATTTGATGAATCTACTGTTGTTGTGTGGTGCTGTTTATATTCTGTCCAATAATATATTTTGTAATCTGTGCAAATATCAGAAAAAAAATCCCTAATATACATACTAATGGTGCATCACCCCAACGTGCGCCATTAGTATGCCAAAGGATACTAATGGCGCATCACCCCGTAGTGCGCCATTAGTATGGCAAAGCACATGGGTAAATATGGCCCCCTGGGAGGCATACTAATGGCGCACCGTGGCCTATACTAATGGCACACTGCCTGGTGCGCCATTAGTATACCAGATACTAATGGCGCACCAGTGGTGTGCCATTAGTAAAAAATACTAGTGGCGTGGTACTAGTGGCGCACCAGTAGTGCGCCATTAGTAGGCAAAACTGGTGCGCCACTAGTAGGCCTTTTCCTAGTAGTGGGTCAGAGACCCTCCAGAAGAGAGCCCCCGGGCCCAGCCTGAGGAGGGCGCCGGGCGCGCCTTCCTATGCGAGGGAGGGAGGCGCCCCGGTTGTGGGCGCAGATCCTGAAGTGGTGGAGTAGCTGCTTCTTCTTCTTGGGGATGGCTTCAGGAGGGTACAGGGCGCCTCGGTCGTCGATTGCTACGGCTTGGAAGGCGCGCTCAAGGGAAAACACCGCGTCCCTTTCTTCACATGGAACCGTGATGATGCCGCCACTCCCCGGCATCTTGAGAACATTGTAGCCTTGGTGGGTCACCACCATGAATTTGGCCAACGCTAGATATCCGAGGATGGTGTTGTACGACAGGCGGATGTGGGCGACGTCGAAGTTAGTGAGCTCAGTGCGGTAGTTGTCACGCTGCCCAAAGGTGACGGGGAGGCGGACCTGCCCTATCGGGGTGGTGGAGCGGTCGGTCACTCCGGAGAAGGGCTTGGGAGGCTATACCTGATTGTATGGCACTTGGGGGCTATCGAATGTCTCGACGGACAGGATGTTCAGGCCCGCGCCACCGTCGATGAGGGTCTTGGTGACTTCGACGTTGCTAATGATGGGCGAGCAGAGCATTGGGAGGGCGCCAGCAGTGGCAGCGCACTTGAGCTGATCCGAGGAACTGAAGGTGATGGCGCACTTGGACCACCTGAGCGGGCGCATGGCCTCGAGCCTCGGAAGGGCTGCGTTCGCCTCGCGAGCAAACTACTTGAAGATGTGCTGGGAAGCGGGGGCCTGAGTGACGCCCAAGATGCAAGCGATAGCGCGCGGCTCATGGAAGCCCCCAGCCCCCTCGTCCTGATGGTGGTCGTCGTTCCTCCTTGGCGGCAGCGGCAGCGAAGGGAGGCCAGCATTGCCCTGAGGACGGTCCTCACGAGGCTGGTCCCTCCAGGCTACCTCGCGAGGCGGGTCCTACCAGCAGTCCTTGTGGGGCTGGTCGCGCCACTCCTGGCGGGGGCCGCGGTTGTCCCAGCGTCCTCCACTTCGTCCTCCTCCTGGGCCATAGCCCTAGTCGTTGCGCTCAGGGCATCGTTCGGAGCATCCATCCCGAATGGCCCTGAGCTCTTGGCAGTCATTGGTGTTGTGGTTATGTACGTTGTGGAAGGCGCAGAACGGACGGCTGCTCTTGGATGACTCGGGGTGGTCCCGACTGCGCTTCGTGTCTGGCTCCGCGGCGAGCACGGCCACCCCCTTGCGCTTCACGTCCTTGGCGTTGGCTTTCTTCTCTTTTGGGTCGGCTGCCGGGAGCTCAAGGAGGGAGAGGCGCCCTTCCTCAGCTCTCGCGCACTTGGTCGCCATGTTGAACATTTCCAGAGCCATGCATAGCACCACGTGGATGGAGAGCTCCTCCTTCATCTTGACGTCGCGGACACCATCAGAGAACACTGAGATGATGGCCTCGTCCGTCACCTTGGGGATCTTGAGGCAAACGTTGTTGAAGCACTGGATGTACTTCTGCAGCGTCTCCCCGGCTGCTGCTTGATGCGGCATAGGTCGCCCGCGGCCGGCGGGCGGTCGCGAGTGCCCTAGAAGTTCACGATGAAGCGGTCGAGCATCTCACCCCAGGAGGAGATTGATCCTTTGGGCAGGTTCAGGAGCCACGAGCGAGCACCATCTTTGAGCGCCATGGGAAACCAGTTCGCCGTGACTTTCTCATCGCCGTTAGCCGCTTCGGTGCTCAGCTCGTAAAGTTGCAAGAACTCCGCAGTGTCAGGGGTGCCGTCGTAGCGCGGAGGCAGGTCTGGCTTGAACTTGCCTGGCGAAACGACGCTACGTAGCTCCAGGGTGAAGGCTTGGCAGCCTGCAGTAGCCAACCGGGCCCGCCGCGGAGGGGGAGCTTGGTCTTGGTACCCGCGTACCGCTGCTGTAGGTGGCACGCGGTCATGACGTGGTGGCGCCGAGAGCATGGGAGCGTCTTCTCTGGGTCTGGAAATCTCCTGGCAGCTTCTTTCCTCATGCGTGGGCGCCCGGCGTGGCGGGTCGCGCCGGGGGGCCGCGCGTCATGGCGCTAAGGCGCCGTCTTGGTGCGGAGCTGGCGGAGGCGCTCCATGGGCCACATCGCTCGCAGCTAGTGGGGGGCGAGGTAGCGAGAGGGACGGTGCGGGAGAGCCCCCAGCGGCGCTGACAAGCTCGGCGATGCGGTCCAACCAGTTCTCGTAGAGTTCATCGACTAGGCGGTAGTGCAGGAGCTCGCGCGCCATGAGCAGCGCGGCCTGCGCGTCCGTGGGCGCGCGGCGAGCGTGAGACGATGTGCCGGCCGGGGTCAGCGACGGAGTGGCGGTGCGGCCGTCCCGGCGCACAGAGGGGTGCAGCAAGGAAGCTTGCTGCTTGTTTCCCACCGGGCCGGTGGCGGCATTGGCGGCGGGCGATGGAGAACGATGGGGAGGCCCGCCGACAGGGGCCGTCTGTGCGACGCGGGCAGCGAGGGCGGCCCGACGCTCGGCGCGGGCTCGGCGCTCGTCTTCCATGGACGCGGCAAGGCGGTGAAGCGTGGATCGATGGAAGGAGAGCTTCGGCGCACCCCTACCTGGCGCGCCAAATGTCGGATTTCGGGTTCTGGCAAAACTCTCGAGGTTCGAACACTGGGATGTGCACGAAGATCTCTCGCCCTCTAGCTCGCACGCTCACCGCAATCTCGGAGCTCAACACGTCGAACCCGAAGAACAAGGGACACAAGGGTTCATACTGGTTCGGGCCACCGATGTAGTGTAATACCCTACTCGAGTGTGGTGTGGTGGATTGCCTTGTAGGCTGAGGATGAATAAGTACAAGGGAAGAACAGCCTCCTGAGGAGAGGTGTTCTTGTGCTCGGTGAGCTAGTGTGGTGGATGGTGATCCGAATCATCCCTCGCTAAGGTGGTGGCTAGTCCTGTTTATAGAGGCCTGGGTCCTCTCCCCAAATATTAGGCGGGAAGGGATCCCACAACGGCCAATTTGAAGGGGGACAGCTAGTACAAGCTATCCTGACAAAAGGTGGTCTTCGCCTGCCAAAGGCTCTGGTGGTGACGCCGTCGTGGGCTCCGCGATGACCTCCGTCCTGCCGTCCTGCTGGTCTTGGTGTCGTTGCACCGATATGGAAACCTTTGCCCGATGCCTCGGGACTCCTCGCCTGCGCTTGGCCCTTTAGCACCAAAGAGACAGCGGGTACTCTGCGCCTGTCACGGCTCACGTCACGGGAACCTCACAAGGTGCCCCTCTCCTTGATCTCTCCGCTCCTCGCAAGTCGGCCTAGTGAGGCCGCCCCTGAGGAGGACTTGTGTCATCCGCCTCGCGAGGCTTGGCCCCTCGCGAGGTCTTGAGTATTTGCTGGTGAAGATGGTCGTACAGGGCCGCTGGTGGAGCCACGCCGTGGGCCGCAGGCAGGCAAGTCTGGGGACCCCCGCTCCCAGAACGCCGACAGTGTGTGTGTGTGTCTTAAGAGAAATGAAACCTGTGGAGAGAAATGTGTGTGTATGTGACGGAAAGCTACATGCTAAAGAGGGTTTTCACGAAGAGATTGTGCATGCGAGATAGAGAGCGATGTGCAGGCCTTGAGGTGGGCAGGGGCCGGGTGAGGGTGTCAACCTGTGTGCGTTGATGCATGTGTTACATGCGATCGTGCGAGGGACGGACGAATCGAGAGAGATGGTTGTTTTGTTATGGATGCCCCCTCTCTCTCTCTCACACACACTAGTAAAATAGAAGACCGTTCTCTCATGTATACACAAGGTATGGGCATATGTCTATGTCTCACTCATGCATGATCATTTGCACATTCACACCTCTCTATGTCTCTATCACACGCACACCGTCTCCACATTGCCCTTGCGCCACAACACAATATGGACACATACAAACGTTCTCTCTCAGTCACACACACACACAAAATCAGTATTAAAAAAACTAGGGTGCACCTAGAACGTCCAAATCCAAATAAACACGAAATGGAGCTAAATTCAAATATATGGAAATATTGTAGCGTCAAGAACTTTTCCAGAAAAAAAAGTTGACTAATATTCGGGGATTGTTTTCACACACACAAAAAGGTTCCGTGGATGTCCTTCGAGCGCGACACGGTGACACACCGTTCGATCGGGCGGCCGCGGTTCACGCGCTTGCACAGGATTCCGTATTGTGGTTGTGGTAACTAATATAGGCGCTGCCTCAGTCTAATGTTTACATGTACTAGTACGGTTTTCTTTTAAGTTTGACCAACCCTATATAAAACTAAACTAAGCTCCCATACACGCACTCATCAATATGCCTCCGCCGCCGTTGCGCATGCCGGCGCCCGCCTGCTCCGGCCAATAATTTCTCGTCCATCACCGCCGTGTCGCCGCCATCCCTGTGCCATGAAGCCGAAGGCTCGCCCGCTCACGTCGTCTGCAGTCCCTCCTCGCGATGCCGCCGCGCTGCCAAGCACGCGAGCAGCTGGTAGAGCCCCGTCTATGCACGCATCGTACGAAGAGGAGGACGAGCGCGTGCTCCAGCACGCCGGCGAGGAGGAACTAGCATGTCATTGTCGTCTCCACCCGCGCGGAGGAGGCGCGCATGGTGGCTGTCGCGGCGGAAGCCGGTCGCCCCGCGCCGAGCCCGCAAATCGGGTGTGGAAGCGGAATCTACCTTCGAGACCTTGAATGCCATGTGGATCCTGCAATCTGAACGAGCAATTTGGGTCAGTCGACTCTTATGAGCCGTTGGATGCAACATGGGTGGCTAGAAGGGCATCTTCAACCTCCGAAACTGATGCACTGTTCATCTTCTCAGCCCGCCACACGCCTAACCGCCTGCCGCCGCCGCCCCGCCCTCCCCTGAACCGCCTGGCACCGCCATGCTCCCCCACCCCCGCCATCCGTTTAACCCCGGGCACGATCCATTTTTTCCGGTGAACTGCATTCCACACCCAACACTCATAAGATAGATCATGGGCACCCTGCCACCCTAATATAGATACTGGGGTAGCTTCTCTACCGTCTTCTTCCTTCGCTCCGTCGAACTTCTTTCACAAATCGACTGACCCAAATTATACTACTAGTACGAACGTATTAAGTACAGTAGGAACACGAAGATACGAGCAGTAGTACCAACTGCAAGAAGAACAGCAGTAAGACATAGTACTAGTACTACTGTACGTACTAAAGAGTTCAAATAACGAGAAAGAACATAAAGTTCAAATAACGAGAAAGAACATAAACATAGTTTTGTTGGGGGCTCAGCACAACACACCCCTGAAATAAAGCTAAGCAACTAGTCCGCTTGACACTGCAGTAGAACCAGCATGAGCGACGACACTGCCACCTTACTCGGAGTCCGAGTCCACGTCCTCGACTTCGTCCTCGTCCCTCTTCCTCTTCCTCCTCGCTGACGCTTCTTTGCTTGAACCGGACACTGGGCTCTGCTTCTTCATCCAACCCTTGTAGATATTTAAACAAAGGTAGGCATCCATTGCTCCATACAGGATGTGATCTTCATCTAATGTCTTCAACTCCCATGGATGATGAAACTCGTGGTGAGGTTTCTTCAGTTTAGCGTACGAAGGATTAATCATGGCTGCTGCCAGGGTCAGCATTGAAGGCTGAGAGGAGGACACCAGACTTGCCTTCTGGAGATCGAAGGGCTGGCCTACAACGAGGCCTATCCGACCCAGGACATCCCTGTAGTTCCTAAAGTCTACAGTAATGAATTTCACACATTCGTCCTTGAGGAAGTTCTTAAAATCCTGGCACTCAACGTCGGCATGGCATATGTGGTAGACCAAGCACACGTTATGTACGCAAACCTGGATCACGGCGAGCTTCTTCTTCTCTGTCTCCTTTAGAATCTTCTCTCTTTCCAGGACTGTGGTGTACTCAACATCTAGCCCAGCGACCCACACATCCTTTGAACTGTTGAACATGCGTAGGAAGCGAGCAAGGCATGCTTTCACCATCGCGGATCCACGTGTGTAGATGACGATGAACTCATTGTCGGTGATGGCTCTAACCTGGTACTCAGCGGCGACCATGGAGATTTGGGAGGCCATGGATTTTGGTGGAGGGTTAGGAGAAGTTGAACATGTGTAATGTGAAAGGACGGGACGACTGGGACCGAACTGTTGTAAGGTAGTAGTAGAAGACGGGGACGAGTAGGGCGTGCGAACGACGTGGGGTTGTTGGCTTTCCTGGTGGATAAACTTGTGCAAGCCCCCAAAGAGTTCTCGAGTACTATGCGGGACCCACTAGATGTCATGTCTACTAGACCCATATCATAGGCCTGACGGTATAAATTCTGCCTGTTCGCATGCCATGCCGGCGCGTGGATGTAACTTCACTTAATTCCGTCAACCGTTGCGCCTCCCACGACCTTCGCCTCCCTCGCGCGGTCGCGCCCTTTGAGACTTTGACCGGCTATAAATGAGCTTTTTTTTGCCTAGTCCACATGCATCATACTCCCTCTGGTCCTTTTTACTTCCGTCAACCGTTTGCAAAGTGTTTGACCAAATTTATACTAAAAATATCAATATCTACAATACTGATTATAATGAGTATAAGAACTACATTTCATAATGAGTATAAAAATATTGATTTGACATTGTGAATGCTGATACATTTTTCTATAAGTTTGGTCGAAGTAGAGGTATATTGACTTCAGACAAAACTTAAATGCACAATGCAGACTAGTTCCTCCGTCCAGGTGCGTGCCATGTCCTATCTAGTCATCACAACAAGGTTAGCTATTAGAGTACTACTACCTCCCTTCTACTTTAAATGGCTCGATTCAAAATTTTCACCTACTCTTACCAAGATAGAGGCGGTGGAATAGTTTTTGTAGTATGCAAAAGTACTCAACTAATGCTGTCATTCTTCACAAAAAAATGTGTTTACCAATGCATTATCGCATTGCATGCATGCATGAACACTAGTTACTCTAACCCCCCTCTTTTCTTTAATTCTTTGCCACATCAGCATGTTTGCTATTCCCGTGTGCATGATACCAGCTAAGATACCACCATTGTGGCCAACCTTAATCATCGCATGCAATAATTTAGTGCACCTTGAAATATGAACATGTGTGGGGCGTGTATGTTTTTAATGACTTGAGACTATACCTAGCCCGGCATGCAAGATGACTTATTATGCATGGTTCCCCATACCTGCAGGAAGCCATTTCGTCTCCAAATCTTTTCCTCTCCATGTGTGAAAACAATATGCCTGCTTGACTCTCCTTCTCCCTCCGGCGGTCCCACCACTCCACCCCGTGTGGAAAAAATCTGCATGCATGACTCTCCTCCCCCCCGTGCTCGTCCAATCCGTTGTAATTTACTCCAACAAATATGCACACGTAGCTGTTACGTTAATCACGCAGCAAGTCTTACGGGACGCTGCTTCAGTTACTTAAATGCAGGTGCATTGGGTCACTGACATATTGGCTCAATAGGGGTCTGGCCCACATGTCAATGACGCAACTGGACCTGTAGTTAAGTCAGTGCAGCTCAATCCATATCTTACATAGGTGTGCCATTGCTCGCTATAAATATTGCGCCTCCCACGGCATACAGAAGAACGCTCACGTTCATCGCTATCTCCTCCCCCTCCGTCTCATGTCGACCACCATGGCATCGCCCCTCCCAAGCCCTAGGCGCCCCTCGTTGCACCGCGCGGACAATCATGCGTTGCCGTTCCGTTCCTCGCCGCCACTAGTCGAGGAGGACGCGTCAGCGTTCCGCTCCTCGCCGCAACGCGTCGAGGTGGACGCGTTGGCGTTCCCAATCTTGCCAGCACACACGTCGGAGGACGCGTCGGCTCCCCGCTACGAGGAGAACGTCGCGCCGCCCGCTGAGCCCCCCCAGCCTTGAGGAGGTTTGGAAAGAAATGGATGTCGCCTTGTGGGAGGCTTTGCCTCCGGCAGAGCGCGCCAAAATAGAGGCGGAGAAGAAAGCCGAGGAACAGAAGCGCGCCGCGGGACAAGCTGCCTGACAGGCCTATGTCGCGTCCGAGAGAGTCAAGAAATTGGCTCTTTGGCAGGAGGCTCATGCAAGGGCCGTGAGGGTGGCGGAGGACGCCTATGCCAAAGCCATGAGTGTAGTCGGGCCCAAACGCCTCATCTACGCTTGGCGGGTACGTGGACCGGGTGCACGCTTCCAGCGTGGAGGAGTACCTGTTGCCGCCGGATCACCACACCATTGAGATCGCGCTCGCCTGCCAGCAAGCCGCCAATCATCACCTCGCGAGTTACGAGGCTGAGGAAGAGGCGTTGTGTCGGCGTGCAGGGAAACGGCCGCACACCAGGGCACTCGTGGCGCGCTGCAAGTGCTCCTGCGAGCATCATAGCTTTTAGTAGGAGTATAATTTAGTTTCGTAAGGCGATCTCATTAGTTTTGGGACGCAAATGATAAATCCAGAACGTTCAGGAATTATTAGCGTCCTTAATTAAGTATGTAAAAGGGAAAGTTTGGAAACCTTGTGTATCCGTACGCATTTTGTAAGTACGTGCATATAGCACAAACTTTACTACTCCTATATACTACTACACGTCTCTCTCTATATATGCTTGCAGACTGTGCTACTTCCTCCGTCCAGGTGAATAAGTATCTTTGGTTGTGCACCGTGACCAAGAAGGAGGGAAGACTTATACACCTAGGCGGAGGGAGTACTACTATTACTTATGTACGTGCAAATGCACGTTTTAACATTATGATGCGGTTTTTGTAAAAGTAGAAAAACAACACTAGTCAAGCTTGTGAAACGATTCAATACAAAACAAATGCAAAAATGCTCGTTTGATTGTTTACCTTTAGCTTCCCTCTCTGTGGTTATTTCTCTATCGTACTTTGTATGGAGTATCTCACTGGTCGGAAAGGAATGCAAGTTCCCAAACCGCTTCCTACACCCTGTATCGAATTTTTTGCCTAACAAGTTGTGTCGTGCAATTGGAATTCCAACTTGAGTACTACTAATAGTAGGAGTACCAGGGGCCAGTTCTTTTAGGCTTCTAGATTAGTAATCCCATAACTACTACCTCCGTCCTGGTTTATTGGTCCCCATTGTAATCTGTGTCAAATTTTGATCATAAATTTAACTAATGAAATGTTAGTGCATGTCACATGCACTAACATTTTATAAGTTAAATCTTTGGTCAAAATTTAGCACAAATTACAATGGTGACGAATAAACCAAGATGGAGGTACTAGTAGTATTTTAGAGGCCCAAATAAATGAGTGAGGTGCCTTAGGGGGTGTTTGTTTCCAAGGACTTTTTGGTGTAGGGACTAGAAAAAGTCCCTCTTAGAGACTTTTTAACCAAATAGGAGGGACTACTAGGGACTAAAAGTTGCTTTTTGAGTCTAAATGAAGAAGACTCTCAAGGAGAGTCTTTTCTGGGACTTTTTGAGACTTTTCCAACAATGCCCCTCCCTACACCCATTGCCCCGCCGGCCCATGGTGTTGTTTGGTTGTTATTTTTCTGTATACTAGGGGTAACATGGTCATTTAATAACCTCCAGGGAGGGACTATGGACTTTTTAGTCCCTGGAAACAAACAGGGAGGGACTTTTTAGGGACTAGGGACTTTTTAGTTGGGACTAGAAAAAGTCCTAGGACTTATGAACCAAGCAGGGCCTTAATGTTACTCTCCACTGTGACTAGTCTTATGGGAAAAGCCAGGGAAGACACAACTTATTTTTTAAGCCGCCAAAAGACCTGGCCCTAGGAGTAGTAGCTAGGGATACTAGGAGTAGTAGCTAGGGATCGAGTATGCGAGATGAACCGGAGAAAGTAAATGCAGAGAGATGAAATGCAAAAAAGACGGAGGGATGTGATGGTTGCTTGTCCGTTTATTTTACCAGGCCACTTATTACTGGGAGTGGTTGGGTTTTGTGATATGATGGCTTTACTGCCGCCCCACTCCTCCTCACCTTATGTATCATCTTTCTCGAGATATCATTTTTCGATGAAATGGTCGACATACCATTTTCCGATAAATTTCCCAAGATATCATTAGTTTTTACACATGGGATTACTCCTGCATGGGTCAATCACAACAGGTGTTTTGTAAAAAAATGCATCTTGATGTTCCGTGCAATGCACGGGCATCTTGCTAATTTTTCTGCATATAATTCCAAACACCACATAGACACGGTCTTTGACCATTTTACAACTATGTTAGTATCATTGTTAGTGGTCAGCCGGTGCAAGTTATAGCCCCGGGTGTTGTAACCTTTTTTTAGTAATGATATCTGGCGATCGTTCGCCACGAGCTCAATCCTGGCAAATCCCACGTAACCGTCAGATTTCCATCCGATGGTGGCATGTTTTTAAGCCATAGTATTTGACAAAACCGCCAACCTTACACACGTACTGTAACTGCGTCGCGGGCATTTGGAACTGCCATGTCTCCCAGCGAACGTTTGCTGGGGATTGGAGTTAGCACTTATGGCGGTTCGTATCGTTCCACGCTCGGGCATTGAACTTTGTAACTATTTTAGATTAGAATATACTACTCCTCCAGTCCTACTCCACTACTACTCTACTCAAGCAAGTTAGGGCATAGTAGTAGGTACTGTAGGGAGTACCAGTACTGTGATCACTCAAGCAAGTTGTCTGGCATCGATATGACCCTACGCTGCTGGTATGTGTCTCGTAAGTCAAGCGGTGTGCTGTAGTCATCATCACCTGTCCGCTTCCCGCAGCACATATTCGCTTATCCATCTTTGTCCGCACATAATCTCGTCCAATCTTCCATCCCCGCTAAGGCGCCTCCCCCCCTCGTCCGAAACCCAAGCACTAACAATGGCAGAACCGAGCAGCGTCCGCCGAAAGAGTGGCTGGAATTGGCTCCCCACAGAGGTAATCAAGCTCATTGTTTCGCATGTGGACAATCTCAGTACCATGCCGCTCGCCGCGTGCTCGTAGGGGCTGTACCGTTTACTCAAAGCCCTCAGGCTGGAGCTTTTGAAGCCAGCTCCTTGCTTGCTGATGCCGCCTGATCTTCAGAAACGGCGTGTCATGCAACATAACAATCGTATAGTGGCGAGCATCAACCCCCTTGACTGCGATCCGATCCCCGTCACGCTCAACTACATTAACGGTATGTACTGGGTTGGCATGAACACGTCTTGGATGGTGCTTGTCGACGGTCGCGGCAGCTGGATGCTCGTGGTGGTCTACACCCGGTGATTGATCCCCCTTCCTTCGATTAACACTGCACTGCTTTGGCACCGCGGCCCAGAATACTCGGAATCTTACAGTAGCCAAATGATACCAAGTTTGATTTGCTCAAGGTTGTAATCTGCCAAGTGCCCACAAGATCTGCGAATTATAAAGACTTCAGGCTAATTGCATTCTTCAATCGCGGTCTCGCCTATCTGACAGGTCATTGCGTTAAGTGGATAAATCTGCACGTCCATCGCAGGATCATACATCCTCCATGGTTCTCTGATGCCATTAAACACAAGGGCTTCATTTACGTTGTCGACTCCTTCTATGGTTGGACGTATTGCTGGCCTACTCCAGTCATCGCTACAAATGGCTGTTACAGCAGTATGTTACTTTCCTATGATATCATGATGGCTTGCTTATATTACTATCAACATTTACTGAAAAAATATTCATGCTCATAACATGCTGTTCTTAAGATTGACTACATTAAGAGCCCTTTTTTATTTGACTCCAACTTGATATGATGTTGTAGGCCGCCTGGTGTCCCTACCCTTCCTAATCCCAGAACCTTTCAAAGAAAAGCGGCATGACAGTTGCAGGTGGTTCCTGGCTCGATCAGACGACGGCGAACGATTGATGATCGTTCGCACGTACCGGACGTGTTGTTTCGCGAAATACAATCACAGTCACTGCAAGGTCTTTGAGCAGGATCCCAGCATCTTTGGGCCTTCAGGAATTTTTGATTGGAGGCTGGTAAGTAGCCTTGGTACACGTTCTCTGTTTCTTGGACTGAATTATCCGATTAACAAGGAGATAACCGACGGCAAGGATCATGATGGCAGCGCGGTTTCGTTCATCTGGTAAAACTGTGTGTACACAGCGTACCATGCGTCTCTGCATGCACCATACCCTGATATGTGCTGCCACGCTCTGCAGCCCAAAGTAGGAGAGAGGGTCGCAAGTATCAGCCTTCGACCTGCTGGCTGGAGTTTCCCCCGTCAGGCACCCATCTGGTTCAAGCCGTCAGCCAATCTCCACAGCTTAATAAATAGTAACGTCTAACTTAGCCAGTTAGTTAGATGCGTACACTTGGTGTAGTAGGATCTTTATTTAGTTTGATGCATACACTTGTTCTTTTTGGTAGCCCTTTTGTAATGATGGCTGATGTTTGGTTTGGAAGAGAGAGCTGCGTCTTTACTCTTCTGGCCTGCTTACTGCTTCTATTGCACCCCAGCCTTGGTTGCTGTTGCTGCTGTTTTCAATGTACAATCAGTAGTATATTTCGTCTGTTGGTTGAATAAATGTGTTGTTAGAACGACAAACACAATGTTTTGGAAGTCGTTGCACGGTCTGATCCTTTAGTGCCCAGTACCGTACGTAGCGCATACTATTTTTGGTACGGAACACATTTTCCACTTGTTGATAACATGCAGCCCACTGATGAAGGCCCAATAGAGGAGCCCATAATTAACTGGAAGGGAGGCTCTCACATGAATCCGACCCAGGTACATGCTCATGTTCCCCTAAACATAAATAAGTAAATAAATAAATAAAGCTAAATGCTCATGCACCAGTTCTTTAAATTCATGATTTAACAGGAGGATATTATTTCCTATGATAGTGTCATTACATTCAGTCGATATTATTCTTAGGCAAAGATAGCGACCAGTCTTCTTTCTCCCACCATTTTCTTCCTACAACCAACGGACCAATGCAAATCGTAGTCAACGTCATAAATAGTTCCGGTCCATTTTTATTTTTTTAATCAGAATGTCCAACCCAGCCCAGCACATTGGCGACAACACTTTATCCTCCGCCTTGGTGCACTTGCCGCGGCGCCGCCGTCCGGCCCTGTCAACATAGTGAATCGGGAGAGGACCGTAGTTGTGAGTATGACAGTACGGACCCACCAGGTCCACTCCCGAACACAAGCAAGCGCCTCTTTTACTACTCAGATGCACCCTTCGTTTTTTACTCTAATCCACCCTGCTGATATCTGCGACCCACATCATTTTCAACGTATAGTCAATTAACGACATAATTGCACAACTTTTTTTTTGAGTAGTAGTAATTCGGAGGAGCAGGCTATAAACTGGGTTGTGCGGTCTCTACGGCCCGTCTAACAACATGACCAGCCCAGCAGTTTTTTCTTTGGGAAAATAGGTAGCCCAGTATTCCTTTTTGAAGAATACCCAAGCTAGGCCTATTTGTTTTCTCCGACTTACTGGGCTGGAAATCTTTCAAGACGAGGAGGGATGCATTCCGGCCTGGCCAAAGAGTATGGTCAGTGTCTGTTAAAAGTAATATCAAAGGGGTTGAAAATTCCAAAAAAATTATAGCAAATGGGAAATTAGTTTATTTTTTTTTTGTTCTTCATTGATATTTT
Source organism: Triticum aestivum (assembly GCF_018294505.1). Classification (NCBI taxonomy): domain Eukaryota; kingdom Viridiplantae; phylum Streptophyta; class Magnoliopsida; order Poales; family Poaceae; genus Triticum; species Triticum aestivum. Next base: position 553,808,671 of record NC_057799.1, on the reverse strand, counting down.
ATATTTCATTGGATTTAACATGACATAGTACTAATTTGTTTTTAAATTTGTTTTAGTATGGCTACTAATTTTGGATTAAGAATATTTTGTTCCCAGCAAAAATTTGCGAATTTCAAAATTTCGCACATATTTAGTTCAATTTTTTAACCCTGGTACTGACCAGAAAATGGGCAGCAATTCTAAAAATGGAAAATGGGCTGCAATAAATTCCATATGAATTAGAAAATGAGTAAAAATTATAAAATAATAGCAAATGGGCTGTACACGCCACAGATTTTGAGGCTGACTTGTTTACGCAAGGCTTTGTTAGTCAACACACGATTCTAGCAGCAGTGACTGTTGGATATCCATCCAACGGCCGACGTGCTTCTTCAATCTCTGATCTTCCTGCTCCAGCCGCCTAAACTAGCGCCAGCGGGACTGCCTGCTCCCACCTCTTGTGGCCCACTGTCATGCCGCACAGGCATCACCGGCCCACCCTACTCCCTCCGCTGGCCTGGCCGCACGCAATCAACTGCCTCCTTATTACGCGAAAAAAAATGATTCCTCCCACTGACATCTGGGGCGCACCGGTTGGGAGCTGACCTGTGGGCCTACTAAGTTGACGCGTACGCAGGGCTTGTCAACTTAGTCAACAAACGATTCTGGCAGCAGTGACCGTTGGATTTGAATCGCACGGTCCTGCTGGTTCTTCAATCGCTGCTCTTCTTGCACCAGCCACCCAAACCAGCACCGGCGAGGCCGCCTGCTCCTACCTCCCGTGGCCGGCTGTGCTACCGCGGAAGCCTCGCCGCCCCTACTACTCCCATCGCTGGCCAGGCCCTGCGGCGACGGCAGCCTCACACCGCAGCCAAACCAGTGAACCCTCGTACTCCTCTCCACGTGGGCATCCACTACCGCGTCTTCCCCGGCTCCGCGTCGTCCCCTTCCTAGGCCTCGCCGTCGTCTACTACCCTGGTGCTCTTGGCGCAGCGTGGTCAACGTGGTCAAGGAACGACTTCCATCGGAAGAGTATTGTACATGGAGAGGCTGACAGCTGGGTCCACGGCCGCAGCAATGAAGTGCCTCCTTATTACGCGAAAAATAATGATTCCTCCACCTGACATCGGGGGCCCACCGGACGGGCCACCGTATTTTGTAAAAAAACGTTTCCCCCCTGACTACTGGGACCCACCAGCTACATCTTCGCACGCAAGGAAGTTCGTCCGTATTACGGGCAAAAAAATGATTCACCCCCTGACTGCTGGGACCCACCAGCTACATCTTCGCATGCAAGGAAGTGCCTGATAGTCGGGACCCACCCGGACGAAGCGTACGTAGCGTTGTCATTCTAGTCGCGAACGTGTACGTACATATTGGTCGATGTAGAGGCGCGCACGTGTCGTAGTAGAGGCGTACACGTGTCGTAGTAGAGGCGCACACGTAGGATGTACACGTACGTACAGCAGGCAGGGTGCAAGAAAGTAAATACGGCCACATACATACATACCGGCGGGGTCTCGAACGCCTACTCGCGCATACGTACGGCCAGGGCTCGTGTACATGGCTGGGTCGGCGTCATCGTCGTGTTCATGGGGAGCCAACCGGCTGGGTCAGAACGAAATGCATCGTCGTGTTCATCGGGACCCAACCAGCTTGGACGGAATAGCCGATGGAAATGAGGCCTGGCGTACCACAAAACGGAGGAAACGGCCTTGTGTTCGACCGACCACGGTCGAAATGGGATCCTGTTCATCGGGAGGGGTCTAGCGTACCGGTAAACGGAGGAAACTGACTTCTGTTGGACCTCCTACGGTCGAAACGGGGTCCTATTGACCGGGAGGGGTGTGGCGTACAGCAAAACGGAGGAAACAGACTTGTGTTGGAGCGCTACGGTCGAAACGGGGGTCCTGTTCATCGGGAGGGTGTGACGTACGGCAAAACGGGACTCCACAGGATACTGTTCATCTCCACCGTCGACCTGCTCCAGCCTCCACGGGGTACTGTTCATCCACCGTCGACCTCCTCCAGCCTCCACCTACGACTGGTCATCCACGGGCTCCTGTTCATCCAGCCTCCACCACGCGCTCCTCCACCGACTACTGTTCAACCAGCCCTCTCCACGGGGTCCTGTTCAACCACTCCTCCACGGGCTACTGTTCATCCAACCCTCCACCGACTACTGTTCAACTAGCCCTCCACCGGCTACTTTTCAGCCTTCCCTCCATGGGGTCCTGTTCATCCAGCCCTCCATGGGGTCCTGTTCATCCACGCCCAACCGGCTCGATCGATCTGGGTCCTATTCATCCAGCGGCAACATGGGGCCCTGTTCATCCAACCCCCCATCGGGAACTGTTCATCCAAACCCCCCAACAACGCTAACTGTTCATCAAGGGAAGGAGGCAATAGCGTATGATAGGCTTCAGTTAGCAGCAGTAGCGAACGAAGGAATCGCTCGATCGGGTTCAGTTAACAACCATCGATCGATCGCTCGGGTTCACTAACGCATAGCCTGCAGTGCAATCGCTCGGGTTCAGTAGGCGAACGCCTCGCTCGGGTTCAGTTAGAGCCCAACGCCTCGCACCCACGCGCATACGTGTACGAGAGAAACGCGCATCGCTCGGCTCCCGACCACCCACCATACCGGGAACTCCCCGATATTTTCCGCGCCCTTCCTTCTACCATGGTTTTTTCCGTCATGGACGGCCCAAAGAATGTCATGCAGCCGCGTCTCCGGCCCGCCCAGGACGAAAAGCCCATTTACTGTCATGATTTTTTGTCATAGAAGTAGGAGCCCACCACATCTATGATGATACCGGGTTTTGTCACAATTATCGTCATAGAAGTGTCATAAGTATGACAGAAAAAATTTCGTTTGGCTCAAAATGTCATGGATATGTCTTTGTTTTGTAGTGACTGTCGCGTGTTCCCCAGCTCCGAGTCGTTCCCTTCCTAGGCCTCGCTGTCATCCACCGTCTTGGCGCTCTCGGCGCAGCGTGGTCAATGTGGTCAAGGAACGACTTCCATCGGAAGAGTATTGTACGTGGAGAGGCTGACAGCTGGGTCCACCGCCGTAGCACGGAAGTGCCTCCTTATTACGCGCAAAATAATGAATCCTCCACCTGACAACACGGACCGACCAGATGGTACACCGTATTTCATGAAAAAAAAACGTTTCCCCCTGACTGCTGGGACCCACCAGCTACATCTTCGCACGCAAGGAAGTGCCTCCTTATCCCCCCTGACTGCTGGGACCCACCTGGTCGAAGCGTACGTCGCGTTGTCATTCTGGTCGCGAACGTGTACGTACATACTAGTTGATTGGTCTGTCTGCAGGCTGCAGCGATGAACCGTGGCCGAGTAAGGAAGGGCACGTGTCGTAGCAGAGGCACGCACGTAGCATGTACGCGTACGTACAGCCAAGGTGCAAGAAAAGTAAATATGGCCATGTACGTACATACGGGCGGGGTCTCGAACGCCTACTCGCGCATACGTACGGCCAGGGCTCGTGTACATGGCTGGGTCAGAACGGAGAAACTGCGTCGTCGTGTTCACCGGGAGGGGTGTGGCATACCGCAAAATGGAGGAAACATACTTCTCTTCGACCTCGTACGGTCGAAACGGGGTCTTGTTGATCGGGAGGGGTGTGGCGTACCACAAAACTGAGGAAACGGACTTGTGTTGGAGCGCTACGGTCGAATGTGGTGTCCTGTTCATGAGGAGGGGTGTGGCGTACCGCAAAACGGGACTCCACGGGCTACTGTTCATCTCCACCGTCGACTCCCTACACGGGCTACTGTTCATCCACCGTCGACCTCCTCCAACCTCCACCTATGACTACTCATCCACGGCGTCTCCCCTCCTGCCTCCACCAGCTACTGTTCATCCACGGGCTCCTGTTCATCCAGCCTCCACGGCTCCTCCACCGGCTACTGTTCAACCAGCCCTCCCACCGGGATCCTGTTCAACCACCCCTCCACGGGCTACTGTTCATCCAGCCCTCCACCGACTACTGTTCGACCAGCCCTCTACGGGGTCCTGTTCATCCAGCCCTCCACGGGGTCCTGTTCATCCACCCCCAACCGGCTCGATTGGGGTCCTGTTCATCCAGCGGCAACGGCCTCTACTACCACGGGGTCCTGTTCATCCAACCCCCACCGGGAACTGTTCATCCAACCCCTCAACAACACTCACTATTCATCAAGAGGAAGCAGGTTCGATCGGCTTCAGTTAACAGCAGTAGCGAAGGAATCGCTCGATCGGGTTCAGTTAACAGCCAGATCGATCGATCGCTCGGGTTCAGTAACGCGTAGCTTGCAGTGCAATCGCTCGGGTTCAGTAGGCGAACACATCGCTCGGGTTCAGTTAGAGCCCAACACCTCGCACCCACGCTCGTACGTGTACGAGAGAAATGCAAATCGCTCGGCCCCCGACCACCCACCGTAACCGGGAACTCCTCGATATTTTCCTCGCCCTCGCTTCTACCATGGTTTTTTCCGTCATGGATGGCCCAAAGAATGTCATGCAGCTGCGTCTCGAAAAGCCCATTTTTTGTCCTGATTTTTTGTCATAGAAGTAGGAGCCCACCACATCTATGATGATACTGGGTTTTGTCACAATTATCGTCATAGAAGTGTCATAAGCATGACAGAAAAAAATTCGTTCGGCCCAAAATGTCACGGATGTGTCTTTTTTTGTAGTGATGGTGTGTGTAGGCCCCCCGGATCCTTCTTTCTGGCACAGAACGGTCGATATACCTCTCTAGCCAAGTGTGCCTACCACAAACACACACTTCCTCTCTTCTGTTCTCACCGTCCATGCCCCCCTATGTCCAATACGGTTCCACGCAGGTGCACACTCCCGCCTCTCTTTTCATCGATCTCATACTCGCACACTCCCCCCCTCTACATAGTAGGCCTCTCGCACCACCTCCTAGCCGCACCCCTCTCCCCCTGTCCGTCTCTCCGGACCTTATTTGCTTCTAACACATGCATGCATGTATACGTACCGATCTCCCTACATATAGCTAGGTAGACTATAATTCTTTTTCCCCACACACCGATAGACTTACCTCACTAGTTATGTCTCTCCCTTTCTCGGACACACGACGGTTGATCTTCCTATGTAGTTACGTCTGCTTACCACAACCATATCGTCCCCCCTCATCATCCTTGCATACCTCCCGACCCATCTCTCACATGCACGTGCATAGACAGGCTGACATCCCCGGCCCTCTCTTATTGATATTGCACTCGTACCCTCCGTTTGTCTAGCAGGCCTCTCCCACCATTTGTGAGAAGCAACTCCACCACCAACCCTCCGACACTCTACCTTTGTATTTCTGCCAACCTTATTCCTCTGCTACACATATGCATGGATGCCGATAGATCTCCCTCAATACATAGCTAGGTCTCTCTCCTTCTCCACACATATACTAGTCGATCTACCTCTCTGTAGTTAGGTCTCTGCCCCCTCCTTCCCCCCCACACCGATAGTCAAACATTGTAGGTAGGTATCCATGCCACAGAGAAAGACTGCACCTCTGCCCTCTCAAATTCCAGTAGGCCAGCCACCATGTATCTTTGACATGGGCAAACACAAATTTGATGGCGCTCTTTATTGATCACGCAGCCACACACTTCATCCCTGTTTTCGATTCCATCGATATCTCACGCCGATGATCCCTCCGCTCTCTTTTTGTGGATCGCCCCGTCTATATATGATATATCCATGACTCTATTTCACAACATTGCATATGTTACATTTTTTGTTTGAGATATCATCGACACATTGCCTCTGTTTTGCACAAACCATCTCTCTCACACCCACCCACTTACGTACCTGCACCTAAAGAAGAGGTGCACGCACGACGCACGTACTCACGTCTTGTTCTCGGCCACACCCACGCGGGTACACGGTGGAGTTCATTTCTGTACGAAAAGGCAGCCCACATGATATATTGACGCGTGTAGCGGTTGTTTAGTCGAAGGAGGGTCGTGTACCACGCGTAGACGAAACAAAGTTCGACTTGACGCGTTAGTATTAAATAAAGTTATATTCCTCAATGGCACGTAAAGAATATAAAACGATTGTCATTGGGAAAAAACAAAAAAGCGCTCCACTATATACAATGGAGCCTGCCTGTCGGGGTTTGTCTCTTGTCACACCATCTCACACAAGGTGGCGGTGGCCTCTCTCTCTCACCGTTGGTCACTGATCCGGCCGCGTCGCATCCGCCGATGGAAAGGGAGGATGTGCATCGTTCTCCGTTCGACGGCTTTGAGGCAGCATGTCCCGATCTGCGGCACCCGCCGTTCTCTCTGACCAAGCTTCGGCGTGGTAGGGCCTTCGCCACTTGCTCGCAGCTACAGTATGGGCAGATCCCGGCCGCCGGCGCCCTCCTAGTTACATCCTGACGACCCTCAGGTACAACTTCCTCCGGCCTTGCGCTACTACCCATCTTCCCACGTTGGTCCATGTGGAAAATCCTGCATGTGGATCTTCTTTAGTTGTTTGCTTAAAACGTATCTCGACCGGCGTAATTTCCATCTTGCAATCTCGTCTCAAACCATTTTTGATAAACCACCATGCTGCTATCTTTCCCTTATTACATGGAATATGTTTCTTTTTTGTCGGCGTATGTGTCTTCAACTCGGTGCCTAATCTTCTCCAAGAAGTAGTTAGTCCTAAAGAGAGATCGTAGAGGTGATCGGCTTCTATTTGTGTGTGTTATGTTTCATAGTCTAGTTCCACTATTATTGTAATCACACTGACTGAATATCTTTGCAAACAGGGATGATCAGCTCGAGTTTAGTGGAGCTGCACAAAACGATCAGATTGTGATGTCCTCCATACACCTATTTTTTGGCTACAGAGCTGGGTGAAACTAGGTGCCAACCAATGAACATTGTGCCCTGGAAATGGAGCCATGCCTACGAACATCATCGATTAGTTATATATTTTTCTTTGTTTGTACACCTTCTCATAACATTTGTCTTCAGTTGTGATGTGAATATTGGCGCTGATCTGCAAACCATTGAGATGCATTAGCAGCGATGGCAGTTTCATTTGTATTTGATGGAATGTTGTAACGAGACAATCTTGAGGCAAGAGGACACATGAATCCTAAGTTGAAACCATTTTTTCCTGCGGGAACCAAAGTTGAAAGCTTCATAGCATCACAATACAATTTTATTAAAATTATGCGTACATATAAACAAATCCTGAAGGATTGATAGCAATGCCAGAAACAATTCAACTTCGTTTCACCGACATGTGGGACATCCTTCATCTGGCTCCACCTGCCATGCAGCAATATTGAGTGCACAACTGCAGGGAAAGATTCACCCCGGTTGTTGTGCCGCGGTAGTGATGACTAGTGAGCAGTCAAATCACACAGCCCGACCTTCACCACAGTAAGTTGCTCGGATGAAGAAACCATCATTTCTCTGTTTGTTGAATCCGCTGGTACTCCCATATTCCCAGAGTAATAAGTTGCTCGGGAAAAGCAACCATCACTTCACCTTTCCCACAGTAAGTACTACCTCCTTTTTTATTATAGAAACAACCACATGCAAATATTGGACGGTAGCAGCACAGCAACTGAATCAAAAATCGAAACCAACCAATGAACTTGTCGGTGTACAAAAGTAGGGGCTCTCCTTTTGACCCCTTTACTTGCGCACGGTTAGTCAGAGCCACGCGCCACGGCCGCACGTAGGAGGGAAAAGGAGGGGAGCCGGAGAGAAGCCGAAGGCACAAGACGACCGAGGCAATGCCAAGACCAGCAACACCAAAGAGCAAGAGGGCGAGGTGGACTCCCCTGGCAAGACCCTTGCCGGGGCGACCTCCGCGGCCCCGGCAAGAGCCTTGCCGGGGCAACTTTCCCAACGCCAACGGAGTGAGCCACCCTTGAGCCCAAGGGTTCCAACATCACCAACAACTACGATTGGACCCAGGGCTCGGGAGGCACCTCTGTAGTGGCATGCAGATCTTCGTCAAGATCATGAACATATGAGATCAGGTGAGGACCAGAAGACGATGACGCTCGGCAAGATCCTTGCCGAGGAAAACCACAAGACCCCCGGCAAGATCCTTGCCGGGGACGACTACGACACCGTGGCAAGACCCTTGCCGGGGCCCCGACAAGATCGTTGCTGAGGACATCAGCGGGGCCACAGCCAGGCCCGCATCAGCAAGACCCCGCCGCTGTTCGCATGTAGCTGCCAGCCCAACCAGCTCGGCAAGCACCTGCGTGGCAACATGCAGCTTCCAGGCCAACTCAGCTAACACCCGCGTGGCGGCATGCAAATCTTCGTGAAGATCCTACCATCGCGCCACCTTAGCTACATGCCTGCCTACATGGCACCGCACGCACTGCTGGCCTGGGCACGTGTCGAAGCGGGACGGAGCGGCAGAGGACGGGACGGGCCTCATTCCTGTCCCCGATAAAGCTACTGGACACCTAAGCGGTGCATTTAATGCATCTTGTCATGTAATACGGGCGATAAGCTCGCAACACTGTAGGCCTTTCCACCTCTTGTGTGCCACTGTGGCAGCCCCTTTCGACTATAAAAGGAGGCCCATGGCATACTGGAGAGGGATTCGGCTCTTTTGAACTACGCAGCCACCATAGCTAGTTCGAGAGCTCAAGAACTCTCTGAAATACAGCCACCAAAGCAGGACTAGGGTATTACGCATCCTCGCGGCCCGAACCTGGGTAAACAATCCTTGTGTTGACTGTTGATCCTGCTCTTCTCACAAACCCGCACCCCGGCAACCGTAGTAGGGATTCTCGTGATCCCATAGGTGTCGTTTCTCACCGACATCTTTGGCGCGCCAGGTAGGGGGCGCGCAACTGTGAGAATATGGTCTAGTAGTTAGCCTAGTAGTTCTTCATCGCCATGGCTCCCAAGAAGAAGGCGGCCACCGCAGTCGGTCCACCGGGAGCCGGACGGCCCGCACCGGTGCGAGCGAGCAGCGGACCGGTCGAGGACAGAACCCGAGCCGCGGCCCGTCAGCATCAGCATCGCTCTGGCAGTCGGAGCCTGGCGAGCAGCGTTGTTCGTGCGCCAGGCGACGGGCCGCATGCTGCCAGATCCAAAGACGGGACTGGGCCCCCCACAGGCGGCGGGGCCCTCCAGGAGTGTTGCTGTGCCACCCACGGGCGGCGCCGCAGCCCCCGAGACGCCTGCGCCAGCGCCCACAGCGCGCTCCTCCCAGGGTGCGCGCGACGAGCAGCGCCACCTTGCTGGAGACCCCGGACGTCGCTGGGGGAAGAGTCCTGTGCGTCATTCGCGGGACGAAGGAGCCCAGCATGCCCGCCGAAGTGCTGGCGAAAGTGGCGCGCAGCCGCTAGGACGTGATAGAGCTCCTTCTAACGTGGTTAGAAGTCGAAGCACGCCATGGTCCACGCAGCTTTCGCCACCACCCACGCCAGCAGAAGCTTTGGCGCGCGTGAAGTTGCTCCTCGACTTCCCTCCCGCCGCAGAGAAGCTCGACGAGTGGAGAGCCACCATCCAGAGCCTCGTCGCCGTCGCCAACAAGGACGATCCGCGACCGGCAGAGCCCTCGGGCCGGCGCTCCATCGAGCCACCACATTCCGGTGGTGGAAGGACCGGGGGTGCCGCGGTCACGGTGCACTCTCCTCCTCCAGGCCAGCCCGCGCGCGTGTCAGTCTGTCATGACGACGCTTGTGATAACATCTCCATAGCGTCGTCCAACCCGCGGACCCACCGCGACCAGCACCAAGTTCTTCGGGAGCGAGCCCATGAAGACGCTCGAACCACCATCGAGCGCCGGCGTGATACACGCCACCACTCGGACAAGCAGGCAGGGCCCGCTGCGGATCCCCCGGATCCGGGAGGCTCCGGCGGCCTACCTTATGAGGTGAGTTGTCCAGCCTTTACCCGTGAGCTGCGGCAGTTCCAGTGGCCATCCCACCGCACGTTCAAGCCCGACGTCGGCGAGAAGTACAACGGCAAGACCCATCCGTCGGAATTCCTCAGCATCTACACCATTGCGATGCAGGCTGCTGGAGCCCGCGACGACAAGGTGCTCGCCAATTACTTCCCATTGGCGCTGAAGCCTAACGTCATGTCTTGGTTGATGCACTTGCCGGTGGATTCCATTTCTTCTTGGTCGGACCTGTGTCACGAGTTCGTTGGTGCCTTCACTGGAGGCCACCAAGCTCACGGCCAGGCGAGTGATTTGCATATCATTGCCCAGAAGGATGGAGAAACCCTGCGCAAGTACATCCAGAGATTCAGCCGGGTGCAGTACAACATCCCCGATGTTTATCCTGCCACCGTGATTAGCGCGTTCCATCAGAACATGCACAACCGCAAGATGCGCGAAGAGCTGGCGATGAACAAGGTTAAGGATGTGGCTGAACTTTACGTTCTGGCCGATAGGTGCGCCCGGGCTAAGGAGGGGAGGAAGTACCCCGGCGAAGACGCCGGCGCGGAAATCGACTCCACCGATGGAGACACCGCCGCCCTGACGAAGAAGGGTCGGCATCGCAACAAGAAGCGCAAGGGCAAAGCCGTGCTTGCCGACGAGGGATCCGACGACACCGGCGCCACCAAGAAGGCCAAGGCAGACAATCCCGGCAAGGATATTGTCGGGTGCACCGCCTGACGGGCCCTGGCGGCTGCCGACAAGCCAGGGGGCTCCTACAAGCAGTACTGCAAGATCCACCGCACCAAGGGCCACGACCTCCAGAACTGCCGGCAAGTCGAGCTACTTGCTGAGAAGCAAAAGGCCGAGTATGATAGGCGGGACAAGGAGAAGGCTCAGGATGGTGCCGAGGGATCCGGCAAGAAGCGTGGCGGCGAAGGAGGTCGCCGCGGCAAGGATAGCCAACAAGAGAGGCCCGCTCGGGGCCATAACAAGAAGAAAGAAGATGATGATCATGACGAGGACGACGAGTCCGGTGAGCAAGAGTTCCAGAAGGCTACAGAGGCCATGTGCATCAACGGTGGCGCCTTGCTGCATACTTCTCACCGCTAGCTCAAACAGTGGGCGCATGAGATTACAGCAGCGGAGCCCTCGTTCGATGCCCAGAAGCCGCTGAAGTGGTCCAGCATGCCCCTCATCTTTGACACCGAGGATCACCCTGACCGCACAACTGCGGTCGGGTGTTTGCCGTTGTTGGTCTCACCAACGATACGCAACCTCAAGGTGAACAAGATGCTGGTTGACGGCGGGCCGGTCTGAACTTGATCTCACCCGTTGTGTTCAGAAGGCTGCAAATTCCTGATGGAGACCTCGAGGAAACGGGCACGTTTCAAGGGGTCAACCCGGGAAGGAGCCAGCCGAAGGGGAAGGTCACGTTGCCTGTGACGTTTGGAGGCGAGTTGAACTACAGGACGGAGAGGATTGTCTTCGACGTAGCCGAGATCCCCTTGCCCTACAATGGGATCCTCGGCCACCCCGCACTGGCTAAGTTCATGGCGGCGGCGCACTAAGCCTACAACACGCTGAAGATGCCCGGGCCGATGAACATCATCACTGTCCCCTCCGACAAGAAAGACGCGTTGATCTGCGCCGACCTACTCTACCGGGAAGCAGTCGCAGTAGCTGCCGCCAAGGCACTTGCTCCTGCCGCTGAAGCCCCAGGAGGGAAAAAGAAGACCGGCAAGACCTCTTGCACCCACTCCGGCAAGCGCACCTCTTCGGAGTGTTGTGCTACCATCGAGGATGTCCAAGAGAAGTCACTTTCCAGTGGGCGAATGTCGATGTGTTTGCATGGCAAGCATCTGATATCCCCGGTGTTCCCAGGGAAGTGATTGAGCACCATCTTGCTGTCTGCCCCCATGCGCGACCCATCAAGCAGAAGGTCAGGAAGCAAGCTTTGGAACGGCAGGAGTTCATCATAGAGGAGATCAGGAAATTGGAAGCAGCAAGCTTGGTAAGGGGAGTGCTCCATCCGACGTGGTTGGCCAATCCGGTGGTGGTGCGCAAGGCAAACAGGAAGTGGAGGCTGTGTATTGACTACACAGATATCAATAAGGCTTGTCCTAAGGACCCCTTCCCGTTGCTGCGCATCGACCAGATTGTTGACTCCACGGGCGGGTCTGATCTGCTATCGTTCCTCGACGCCTACTCGGGCTACCACCAGATCTTCATGACAAGAGAAGACGAAGAGAAGACAGCATTCATCACCCCATGTGGTACGTACTGCTTTTTACGGATGCCTTTCGGGTTGAAGAGTGCTGGCTCGATGTTTGCAAGGGCAGTCCAAATTGGTTTTGAGCCCCAACTACATAGAAATATGGAAGCATATATGGATGACATAGTGGTCAAAACCAAGGACAGAGCAACCCTTGTACAAGACTTAGGAGAGACATTTGCCAATCTGCGCAAGATCAATCTCAAGCTGAACCCTGAGAAGTGCGTCTTCGGTGTTCCGTCCGGCAAGCTTCTCGGGTTCTTTGTGTCGCAGCATGGGATCGAGGCAAACAGAGACAAGATCAAGGCTATAGAGCAGATTGAGGCGCCCAAGAGGATCAAGGATGTGCGTCGGCTCACTGGTTGTGTTGCCGCCATGAGCCGATTCATCTCCAAGTCTGCCGAGCGCGCCCTTCCCTTTTTCGAAATCTTGAAGAAGGCGGGCCCGATGGAGTGGACCCCAGAAGCCGAGGCGGCGTTGCAAGACGTGAAGAGATACCTTTCCTCTACACCAATACTAGTTGCGCCTAAACCACAAGAGCCGTTGCTGCTGTATCTGGCGGTGACGAATCAAGTGGTCAGTGCCGCGCTAGTGGCGCAGAGGGAAGTTGACGAAGAGGCAGTGGCAACGGCAGGACTGACGGCCGGCAAGTCAGAGACTCCCCCGGCAGGGCCTGGTGCCGGCAAGGCAAGGCCCCCGGCAGAGTCTGACACCGTCAGGACAGAGCCCGCGCGGCCAAGCGGAGTGGTGTAGAAGAAGATGATGATGCAGCACCCGGTTTACTTTGTCAGCTCCCTCTTGCAGGGGGCTAGGTCAAGGTACTCCGGTGTGCATAAATTGCTCTTCAGCCTCCTTATGGCCTCGAGGAAGCTGTGTCATTACTTCCAAGCCCACCAGATCACCGTCGTCCCCCGCCTCCCGTTGCAACGGATACTGCACAACCCAGACGCAACCGGAAGGATCGTGGAGTGGGCCTTATCGCTATCAAGCTTTGGTCTGAAGTTTGAAAGTACTTCAACGATCCAGAGCAAAGTCTTGGCGGAGTTCATTGCAAAATGGACCTCAACGCCTAACAAGGAAATCCAGGAGACCACTCTCCCCGGCAACGAAACAGTTCGCGACTGGATTATGTACTTTGACGGAGCTTTCTCGCTGCAAGGCACCAGCGCTGGTGTGCTGCTCGTCGCACCCACCGGCAGATGTGATCCAGATGCACTTTCCCAGGGAGATGTCCACCAACAACACTGCTAAGTACGAGGGATTGCTTGCCAGTCTCAGGATCACGGCAGACCTCGGAATCAAGAAGCTCATCGTCAGGGGTGACTCGCAGCTCGTCGTCAAGCAAGTTAACAAGGATTATCAGAGCCCATTGATGGAGGCATATATAGATGAAGTGAGGAAGCTGGAAGAGCATTTTGACGGTATACAAGTGGAGCATGTTCCCCGAGTGGAGAACGGCATCGCTGACTACCTGTCGAAACTCGCTGCCCTCAAACTACCTGTGGAACCAGGTACTTTTGTGCTTCGATTAACTCAGCCATCCGTTGAACAATCAACAGAGCAGAACAAGCGGAGGAAATCAGGACCCGGCAAGTACTTTCCCGCCGAGCTCCCCGGAGCCGCCGGCAAGCATGTTGCCGGGGACACTGAGCCTGCCGTGGGACAACAGACTCCGGCAGAGCGTCAGGCCCTGACCGTGGAGACAACCGTTCTCATGACAGAAGAGTTGGCTTTACTCCTTGCCGTCGAGCCTCAGGCTCCGGCATGGGCGCATCATACCGTTCGTTTTCTCCAAACAGGGGAGCTCCCTGAGGAGCAGGAAGAAGCAGAGAAAGTAGCCCGTCGGTCTGCCATGTATCAGTTCGTCGACGACGTTCTATACAGGAAAAGGCCGAACGGTGTGAAATTAATGTGCATTCCCCAGGAGGTAGGACTGGAGCTGTTGGCGGAGATACACGGAGGCATATGTGGCTCCCACATGGGATCGAGGGCCCTTGCCGGCAAGGCATTCCGGCAAGATTTCTTCTGGCCCACAGCCCTCCAGGATGCGACGACACTAGTAACCAAGTGTGAAGCATGCCAGTTCCATTCAAAGAAGCTTCATCAACTAGCTCAGGCTCTCCAAACAATCCCTCTCTCCTGGCCGTTCTCGGTTTGGGGGCTCGACATACTGGGCCCCTTTCCCCATGCAGTCGGGGGCTTTGAGTACTTGTACGTTGCAATCGACAAGTTCACAAAGTGGCCAGTGGTGGAGACAATGAGAAAGGTGACAGCGCAGTCAGCCATCAAGTTCTTCAAGGGACTGGTTTGCCATTTTGGTGTACCCAACAGGGTCATCACCGACAAACGCACGCAGTTCACGAGCCACACCTTCATGCAATACATTCAAGACCTCGGCAGCAAGGTCTGTTTTGCCTCCGTTGCACATCCATGGAGCAATGGCCAAGCTGAGAGAGCAAATGCTGAAGTGCTGCGAGGCCTGGGAATGAAGACTTTTGATAGGCTGCACAAGAGCGGAAGGCGCTGGATTGATGAGTTGTCGGCGGTTCTTTGATCGATCAGAACGACGCCAAATCGAGCCACCGGCCAAACACCCTTTGCCCTGGTATACGGGGCAGAAGCAGTTCTCCCCACGGAACTCATATATGGGTCACCCTGAGTGCTCGCTTATGATGAGCTTGAGCAAAAGCAACTGCGGCACGATGACACAACGCTCCTCGAGGAAGATCGTCTTCGGGCGGCTGTGCGAGCAGCGCGCTACCATCAAGCTTTGCGCCACTACCATAGCCGCAGGGTTCATGCCCGAAGCTTTGAGGAAGGCAACCTTGTTCTTCGGCGCGTTCACTCGGCCAAGAATTACAACAAGTTGATGCCGAAGTGGGAAGACCCTTATCGGGTAATATGAGTCACCAGGCCCGGCGCAGTCCGCCTGGAGACCGAAGATGGTTTTCTAGTGAGCAACTCCTGGAACATCAAACATCTTCGCAAGTTTTACCCATAAGGCGCGGCTTGCCGGGCCCCCCGGCAAGCCATCCTTTTGTACAAGCCTTGCCGACAAGGCATGTAACCTTGGTACAAAGCCAGGCGCAGACCCTGAGCATAAATAAATGAAGCGCTAGCGCCCTAAGTTATAGCAGGCATGCTAAGTTGAGTCTCTCTCTCTCGGTTAGGGTTGATAGTGCTTAGCGGCGACTAACCCCTAGCCTAGAGGTCGAGTGTGCGTCTTTCTGTCCTCTTTGGTTCGCAGGGCACGTGGAGACTTCTCTTGAGCCGCTCGGGAGGAAGAGAACGGACCGGCGCTCCGGCCCCGGCAAGCCAAGACTGCCGGGGGCTGAAGACACAAGGATCCAACCACGGCAAGCCTAGGTTGCCGGAGGCTGCGGATTTAGATAAGTCTTCCATCCCCTGTTATGCCTTTCCGTATAGAACTGGGATGTGTGAAACCACGTTTATACTCTTAAACCACCGTGCTCCCCTTTTCCCGTACCCAAGGGCTAGTTGGGGAACGTAGTAATTTCAAAAAAATTCCTACGCACACGCAATATCATGGTGATGCATAGCAACGAGAGGGGAGAGTGTTGTCCACGTACCCTCATAGACCGAAAGCGGAAGCGTTAACACAACGCGGTTGATGTAGTCGTACGTCTTCACGATCCGACCGATCAAGTACCGAACGCACGGCACCTCCGAGTTCAGCACACGTTCAGCTCTATGACGTCCCTCGAACTCCAATCCGGCCGAGTGTTGAGGGAGAGTTTCGTCAGCACGACGGCGTGGTGACGATGATGATGTTCTACCGACGCAGGGCTTCGCCTAAGCTCCACTACGATATTATCGACGTGTAATATGGTGGAGGGGGGCACCGCACACGGCTAAAAGATCAATAGATCAATTGTTGTGTCTATGGGGTGCCCCCCTGCCCCCGTATATAAAGGAGCAAGGGGGGAGGCGGCCGGCCAAGGGGAGAGGCGCGCCAAGGGGGGAGTCCTACTCCCACCGGGAGTAGGACTCCTCCTTTCCTTGTTGGAGTAGGAAAAGGGAAGGGAGAAGGAGAAAGAAGGAAGGGGGCGCCCCCCCTCCCTAGTCCAATTCGGACTAGTCCATGGGGAGGGGTGCGGCCTCCCTTTGGGGCCTTTCTCTCCTTTCCCGTATGGCCCATTAAGGCCCAATACGAATTCCCGTAACTCTACGGTACTCCGAAAAATACCCGAATCACTCGGAACCTTTCCGAAGTCCGAATATAGTCGTCCAATATATCGATCTTTACGTCTCAGCCATTTCGAGACTCCTCGTCATGTCCCCGATCTCATCCGGGACTCCGAACTCCTTCGGTACATTAACATACCTAAACTCATAATAAAACTGTCATCGTAACGTTAAGCGTGCGGACCCTATGGGTTCGAGAACTATGTAGACATGACCGAGACACCTCTCCGGTCAATAACCAATAGCGGAACCTGGATGCTCATATTGGTTCCTACATATTCTACGAAGATCTTTATCGGTCAGACCGCATAACAACATACGTTGTTCCCTTTGTCATCGTATGTTTACTTGCCCGAGATTCGATCGTCGGTATCTCGATACCTAGTTCAATCTCGTTACCGGCAACTCTCTTTACTCGTTCCGTAATACATCATCCCGCAACTAACTCATTAGTCACAATGCTTGCAAGGCTTATAGTGATGTGTATTACTGAGTGGGCCCAGAGATACCTCTCCGACACTCGGAGTGACAAATCCTAATCTCAAAATACGCCAACCCAACAAGTACCTTTGGAGACACCTGTAGAGCACCTTTATAATCACCTAGTTACGTTGTGACGTTTGGTAGCACACAAAGTGTTCCTCTGGTAAACGGGAGTTGCATAATCTCATAGTCATAGGAACATGTATAAGTCATGAAGAAAGCAATAGCAACATACTAAATGATCGAGTGCTAAGCTAACGGAATGGGTCAAGTCAATCACGTCATTCTCCTAATGAGGTGATCCGGTTAATCAAATGACAACTCATGTCTATGGCTAGGAAACATAACCATCTTTGATTAACGAGCTAGTCAAGTAGAGGCATACTAGTGACACTCTGTTTGTCTATGTATTCACAGATGTATTATCTTTCCGATTAATACAATTCTAGCATGAATAATAAACATTTATCATGATATAAGGAAATAAATAATAACTTTATTATTGCCTCTAGGGCATATTTCCTTCAGTCTCCCACTTGCACTAGAGTCAATAATCTAGTTCACATCGCCATGTGATTTAACATCAATAATTCACATCACCATGTGATTAAACACCCATAGTTCACATTGTCATGTGACCAACACCCAAAGGGTTTACTAGAGTCAATAATCTAGTTCACATCGCTATGTGATTAACACCCAAAGAGTACTAAGGTGTGATCATGTTTTAATTGTGAGATAATTTTAGTCAACGGGTCTGTCACATTCAGATCCGTAAGTATTTTGCAAATTTCTATGTCTACAATGCTCTGCACGGAGCTACTCTTAGCTAATTGCTCCCACTTTCAATATGTATCCAGACGGAGACTTAGAGTCATCTAGATTAGTGTCAAAACTTGCATCGACATAACCCTTTACGACGAACCTTTTGTCACTTCCATAATCGAGAAACATATCCTTATTCCACTAAGGATAATTTTGACCGCTGTCCAGTGATCTACTCCTAGATCACTATTGTACTCCCTTGCCAAAATCAGTGTAGGGTATACAATAGATCTGGTACACAGCATGGCATACTTTATAGAACCTATGGCCAAGGCATAGGGAATGACTTTCATTCTCTTTCTATCTTCTGCCGTGGTTAGGCTTTGAGTCTTACTCAATTTCACACCTTGTAACACAGGCAAGAACTCTTTCTTTGACTGTTCTATTTTGAACTACTTCAAAATCTTGTTAAGGTATGTACTCATTGAAAAAACTTATCAAGCGTCTTGATCTATCTCTATAGATCTTGATGCTCAATATGTAAACAGCTTCACCGAGGTCTTTCTTTGAAAAACTCCTTTCAAACACTCCTTTATGCTTTGCAGAATAATTCTACATTATTTCCGATCAACAATATGTCATTCACATATACTTATCAGAAATGCTGTAGTGCTCCCACTCACTTTCTTGTAAATACAGGCTTCACCGCAAGTCTGTATAAAACTATATCCTTTGATCAACTTATCAAAGCGTATATTCCAACTCCGAGATGCTTGCACCAGTCCATAGATGGATCGCTGGAGCTTGCATATTTTGTTAGCACTTTTAGGATTGACAAAACCTCCTGGTTGCATCATATACAACTCTTCTTTAATAAATCCATTAAGGAATGCAGTGTTGTTTATCCATTTGCCATATTTCATAAAATGCGGAAATTGCTAACATGATTCAGACATACTTAAGCATAGATACGAGTGAGAAACTCTCATCGTAGTCAACACCTTAAACTTGTCAAAAACCTTTTTGCGACAATTCTAGCTTTGTAGACAGTAACACTACTATCACTGTCTGTCTTCCTCTTGAAGATCCATTTAATCTCAATGGCTCGCCGATCATTGGGCAAGTCAATCAAAGTCCATACTTTGTTCTCATACATGGATCTCATCTCAGATTTCATGGCCTCAAGCCATTTTGCGGAATTTGGGCTCACCATCGCTTCTTCATAGTTCGTAGGTTCGTCATGGTCTAGTAACATAACCTCCAGAACAGGATTACCGTACCACTCTGGTGCGGATCTTACTCTGGTTTACCTACGAGGTTTGGTAGTAACTTGATCTGAAGTTACAGGATCATCATCATTAACTTCCTCACTAATTGGTGTAGGAGTCACAGGAACAGATTTCTGTGATGAACTACTTTCCAATAAGGGAGCAGGTACAATTACCTCATCAAGTTCTACTTTCCTCCCACTCACTTCTTTCGAGGGAAACTCCTTCTCTAGAAAGGATCCATTCTTAAAAACGAATGTCTTGCCTTCGGATCTGTGATAGAAGGTGTACCCAACTGCCTCCTTTGGGTATTCTATGAAGACACATTTCTCCGATTTGGGTTTGAGCTTATCAGGATGAAACCTTTTCACATAAGCTTCACAACCCCAAACTTTAAGAAACGACGTTTCTTGCCAAACTACAGTTCATAAGATGTCGTCTCAACGGATTTAGATGGTACCCTATTTAACGTGAATGCAGCTGTCTCTAATGCATAACCCCAAAAACGATAGTGGTAGATCGGTAAGAGACATCATATATCGCACCATATCTAATAAAGTATAGTTACAATGTTCGGACACACCATTACACTGTGGTGTTCCAGGTGGCGTGAGTAGTGAAACTATTTCACATTGTTTTAACTGAAGGCCAAACTCGTAACTCAAATACTCTTCTCCATGATCAGATCGTAGAAACTTTATTTTCTTGTTACGATGATTTTCCGCTTCACTCTGAAATTATATGAACTTTTCAAATGTTTCAGACTTCTGTTTCATTAAGTAGATATACCCATATTTGCTCAAATCATCTGTGAAGGTCAGAAAATAATGATACCTGCTACGAGCCTCAATTTTCATCGGACCACATACATCTGTATGTATGATTTCCAACAAATCTTTTGCTCTCTCCATAGTTCCGGAGAACGGCGTTTTAGTCATCTTGCCCATGAGGCACGGTTCGCAAGCATCAAGTGATTCATAATCAAGTGATTCCAAATTCCCATCAGTATGGAGTTTCTTCATGCGCTTTACACCAATATGACCTAAAGAGCAGTGCCACAAATAAGTTGCACTATCATTATTAACTTTGCATCTTTTGGCTTCATTATTATGAATATGTGTATCACTACGATCGAGATCCAACAAACCATTTTATTGGGTGTATGACCATAGAAGGTTTTATTCATGTAAACAGAACAACAATTATTCTATAATTTAAATGAATAACCGTATTGCAACAAACATGATCAAATCATATTCATGCTCAACGAAAACACCAAATAACACTTATTTAGTTTCAACACTAATCCCGAAAGTATAGGGAGTGTGCGATGATGATCATATCAATCTTGGAACTACTTCCAACACACATCGTCACCTCGCCTTTTACTAGTCTCTGTTTATTCTGCAACTCCCGTTTCGAGTTACTACTTTAGCAACTGAACCAGTATCAAATACCGAGGGGTTGCTATAAACACTAGTAAAGTACACATCAATAACATGTATATCCAATATACCTTTGTTCACTTTGCCATCCTTCTTATCCACCAAATAGTTGTGGTAGTTCCGCTTCCAGTGACCAGCCCCTTTGCAGTAGAAGCACTTAGTCTCAGGCTTAGGACCAGACTTAGGCTTCTTCACTTGAGCAGCAACTTGCTTGCCGTTCTTTCTTGAAGTTCCCCTTCTTCCCTTTGCCCTTTTCTTGAAACTAGTGGTCTCGTCAACCATCAACACTTGATGTTTTTCTTGATTTCTACCTTCGTCGATTTCAGCATCACGAAGAGCTCGGGAATTACTTTCGTCATCCCTTGCATACTATAGTTCATCACGAAGTTCTACTAACTTGGTGATGGTGACCAGAGAATTCTGTCAATCACTATTTTATCTGGAAGATTAACTCCCACTTGATTCAATTGATTGTAGTACCCAGACAATCTGAGCACATGCTCACTGCTTGAGCTATTCTCCTCCATCTTTTAGCTATAGAACTTGTTGGAGACTTCATATCTCTCAACTCGGGTATTTGCTTGAAATATTAACTTCAACTCCTGGAACATCTCATATGGTCCATGACGTTCCAAACGTCTTTGAAGTCCCGATTCTAAGCCGTTAAGCATGGTGCACTAAAGTATCAAGTAGTCATCATATTGAGCTAGCCAAACGTTCATAACGTCTGCATCTGCTCCTGCAATAGGTCTGTCACCTAGCGGTGCATTAAGGACATAATTCTTTTGTGCAGCAATGAGGATAATCCTCAGATCACGGATCCAATCCGCATCTTTGCTACTAACATCTTTCAACATAATTTTCTCTAGGAACATATCAAAAATAAATAGAGGGAAGCAACAACGCGAGCTATTGATCTACAACATAATTTGCAAAAATACTATCAGGACTAAGTTCATGATAAATTCAAGTTCAATTAATCATATTACTTATGAACTCCCACTTAGATAGACATCCCTCTAATCATCTAAGTGATTACGTGATCCAAATCAACTAAACCAAGTCCGATCATCACGTGAGATGGAGTAGTTCCAATGGTGAACATCACTATGTTGATCATATCTGCTATATGATTCACGCTCGACCTTTCGGTCTCCGTGTTCCGAGGCCATATCTACATATGCTAGGCTCGTCAAGTTTAACCTGAGTATTCCGCGTGTGCACCTGTTTTGCACCCGTTGTATTTGAACGTAGAACCTATCACACCCGATCATCACGTGGTGTCTAAGCACGAAGAACTTTCGCAACGGTGCATACTCAGGGAGAACACTTTTATCTTGAAATTTTAGTGAGAGATCATCTTATAATGCTACCGTCAATCACAGCAAGATACGATGCATAAAAGATTAACATCACATGCAATCAATATAAGTGATATGATATGGCCATCATCATCTTGTGCTTGTGATCTCCATCTCCGAAGCACCGTCATGATCACCATCGTCACCGGTGCGACACCTTGATCTCCATCGTAGCATCGTTGTCGTCTCGCCAACTATTACTTTTACGACTATCGCTACCGCTTAGTGATAAAGTAAAATAATTACATGGCGATTGCATTGCATACAATAAAGCGACAACCATATGGCTCCTGCCAGTTGCCGATAACTCGGTTACAAAACATGATCATCTCATACAATAAAATATAGCATCATGTCTTGACTATATCACATCACAACATGCCCTGCAAAAACAAGTTAGACGTCCTCTACTTTGCTGTTGCAAGTTTTACGTGGCTGTTACGGGCTTAGCAAGAACTGTTCTTACCTACGCATCAAAACCACAACGATAGTTTGTCAAGTTGGTGCTGTTTTAACCTTCGCAAGGACCGGGCATAGCCACACTCGGTTCAACTAAAGTGAGAGAGACAGACACCCGCCAGTCACCTTTAAGCAACGAGTGCTCGTAACGGTAAAACCAGTCTCGCGTAAGCGTACGCGTAATGTCGGTCCGGGCCGCTTCATCTCACAATACCGCTGAACCAAAGTATGACATGATGGTAAGCAGTATGACTTATATCGCCCACAACTCACTTGTGTTCTACTCGTGCATAGCATCAACGCATAAAACCAGGCTCTGATACCACTGTTGGGGAATGTAGGAATTTCAAAAAATTTCCTACACAGACGCAAGATCATGGTGATGCATAGCAATGAGAGGGGAGAGTGTTGTCCACGTACCCTCGTAGACCGAAAGCGGAAGCGTTAACACAACGCGGTTGATGTAGTCGTACGTCTTCACGATCCGACCGATCAAGTACCGAACGCAGGGCACCTCCGAGTTCAGCACACGTTCAGCTCGATGACGTCCCTCGAACTCCGATCCAGCCGAGTGTTGAGGGAGAGTTTCGTCAGCACGACGGCGTCGTGACGATGATGATGTTCTACCGACGCAGCGCTTCGCCTAAGCTCCGCTACGATATTATCGAGGTGTAATATGGTGGAGGGGGGCACCGCACACGGCTAAAAGATCAATAGATCAATTATTGTGTCTATGGGGTGCCCCCTGCCCCCGTATATAAAGGAGCAAGGGGGGAGGCGGCCGGCCAAGGGGAGAGGCACGCCAAGGGGGGAGTCCTACTCCCACCGGGAGTAGGACTCCTCCTTTCCTTGTTGGAGTAGGAAAAGGGAAGGGAGAAGGAGAAAGAAGGAAGGGGGCGCCCCCTTTCCATAGTCCAATTCGGACTAGTCCATGGGGAGGGGTGCGGCCTCCCTTTGGGGCCTTTCTCTCCTTTCCCGTATGGCCCATTAAGGCCCAATACGAATTCCCGTAACTCTCCGGTACTCCGAGAAATACCCGAATCACTCGGAACCTTTCCGAAGTCCGAATATAGTCGTCCAATATATCGATCTTTACGTCTCGGCCATTTCGAGACTCCTCGTCATGTCCCCGATCTCATCCGGGACTCCGAACTCCTTCGGTACATCAACACACATAAACTCATAATAAAACTGTCATCGTAACGTTAAGCGTGCGGACCCTACGGGTTCGAGAACTATGTAGACATGACCGAGACACCTCTCCGGTCAATAACCAATAGCGGAACCTGGATGCTCATATTGGTTCCTACATATTCTACGAAGATCTTTATCGGTCAGACCGCATAACAACATACGTTGTTCCCTTTGTCATCGGTATGTTTACTTGCCCGAGATTCGATCGTCGGTATGTCGATACCTAGTTCAATCTCATTACCGGCAAGTCTCTTTACTCGTTCCGTAATACATCATCCCGCAACTCACTCATTAGTCACAATTCTTGCAAGGCTTATAGTGATGTGTATTACTGAGTGGGCCCAGAGATACCTCTTCGACACTCGGAGTGACAAATCCTAATCTCAAAATACGCCAACCTAACAAGTACCTTTGGAGACACCTGTAGAGCACCTTTATAATCACCTAGTTACGTTGTGACGTTTGGTAGCACACAAAGTGTTCCTCCGGTAAATGGGAGTTGCATAATCTCATAGTCATAGGAACATGTATAAGTCATGAAGAAAGCAATAGCAACATACTAAACGATCGAGTGCTAAGCTAACGGAATGGGTCAAGTCAATCACGTCATTCTCCTAATGAGGTGATCCCGTTAATCAAATGACAACTCATGTCTATGGCTAGGAAACATAACCATCTTTGATTAACGAGCTAGTCAAGTAGAGGCATACTAGTGACACTCTGTTTGTCTATGTATTCACACATGTATTATGTTTCCGATTAATACAATTCTAGCATGAATAATAAACATTTATCATGATATAAGGAATCTCTTGGGCATATTTCCTTCAGGGCTATCTCCCTGGGTCGGAATTTGGTCGTAGTCGCGGTGGCGAGAAAGTAAACGAAGGGCCTAACTCTGCTTCACCCCTGCCTCCGCCAAGAGCGAGAGAATGGTCCACCGAAGTGGGGGGGGGTGAGGGAGTCCTGCAATAGGGGGTCCTCGTACTGCCGGACTGTTGGACTACGAAGATACAAGATTGAAGACTTCGTCCCGTGTCCGGATGGGACTCTCCTTGGCATGGAAGGCAAGCTTGGCAATTCTGATATGTAGATCTCCTTCTCTGTAACCAACTCTGTGTAACCCTAGCCCCTTCCGGTGTCTATATAAACCGGAGGGTTTAGTCCGTAGGACCAAGAACAATCAGAATCATAGGCTAGCTTCTAGGGTTTGGCCTCTCCTATCTCGTGGTAGATCGACTCTTGTAATACTCATATCATCAAGATCAATCAAGCAGGTAGTAGGGTATTACCTTCGTTGAGAGGGCCCGCACCTGGGTAAACATCGTGTCCCCTGCCTCCTGTTACCATTAGCCTTAGACGCACAATTCGGGACCCCCTACCCGAGATCCGCCGGTTTTGACACCGACATTGGTGCTTTCATTGAGAGTTCCACCGTGTCGTCGCGATAAGGTTTGATGGCTCCTTCAATCATCTTCAACAATGCGATCCAGGGTGAGGGTTTCCTCCCCAGACAGATCTTCGTATTCGGCGGCTTCGTACTGCGGGCCAATTCGCTTGGCCATCTGGAGCAGATGGATAGCTACACCCCTGGACATCAGGTCAGGTTTGGAAGCCTGAACTACACCGCCGACATCCGCGGAGACTTGATCTTTGATGGATTCGAACCCATGGCAGTTGCTCCGAACAATCACGATGAGCATGACTTAGATCTGCCATCGGATGGTGTTCAGGAGATCACACCTGCGGTTGCCCTGGCTCTCAGTCCGGAGCAGATCATGCCATCCGAGGACGGGTGGATGGACCCCGCCATGGAGGCCGCGCACTCATCGGCGATAGAGCCGAACACAGACTTCCGCTCTAATGAGGTCTGTATCATCGGATCCTCGGACTCGTCTCCGGCCATAGGCTCCGAACCGCGTACATCCGTGCCTATAGAATCTTATTGGGCACCGATCATGGAGTTTAGCTTCGCGGATATCTTTCAGCACTCGCCCTTGGGCGACGTGCTAAATACATTAAGGTCTATCTCCCTGTCAGGATACTCTCGGCCGAACTATGTCCGGCTCGAGTGGGAAGCGAACGACGAAGAAATTCGTTCCCCACCCACCACCCACTTAATAGCCACTGTCGACGACTTATCCGACATTCTTGACTTCGATTCCGAAGACATCGACGGTATGGACGACGATGCCGGAGAAGAACAGGAACCACCGCTCACAGGGCGCTGGACAACCACCTCTTCATATGACATATATATGGTGGACACACCCAAAGAAGGCAATGGCGATGAGGAAACAGAGGATAACCCCCCGGAGAAGTAATCTAAGCACCGGCGTCATAGGCGCCGCTCTAAGCCCCGCCATAGCAAAAATGGTGATACCGGCACAGGAGATAATAACACTCCGGATAATGCCGAAGACGAAAACAATCCCGCCCAGCCAGACTTCGAACAGGCCGAACGGGAGAATGGGCACACTAGCCCCGATGAACAGGCAATGGATGGAGACTTGGAGGATAACAATTACATGCCCCTCTCCGATGATGAGGTGAGCCTCGGCGACAACGAATTTACCGTGCCTGAGGACCCCGTCAAGCAGGAACGCTTCAAGCGCCGACTTATAGCCACTGCAAAAAGCCTGAAGAAAAAGCAGCAGCAGCTTCAAACTGATCAAGATCTACTAGCTGATAGTTGGACTAAGGTCCTAGCAGCCGAGGAATATAGACTCGAGCGCCCAACCAAAAGTTACCCAAAGCGCAAGTTGTTACCTCGCTTTGAGGAGGAGGCGCAGGATGCGGCTGACCAGCCACCACGTGGCCGAGACAAAGTATATCAGCCCGATCACCAGACCGCACCCCGTCGCCAGTCAAACAAAAACACGAAGGCCCGGGGCTACACGTAGGACCTGTGAGATGTGTTGGAAGACAAAGCAGGGCAGTCAAGATCGATCTACGGATCACGGGGGCGCGCCCCAACGCGTGTCGACGATCACCACGCCGGATACACCAAATACAAATCTGGCCGGGCTGAACACAACCGACCAGACTCACTTGAACTGCGTCGCGATATAGCCCGGCATAGAGGTGCCGCACACCCCCTATGCTTCACTGACGAAGTAATGGACCATGAGTTCCCAGAAGGGTTTAAGCCCGTAAACATCGAATCATATGATGGGACTACGGACCCCGCGGTATGGATAGAAGATTTCTTTCTCCACATTCACATGGCCCGCGGGGATGATTTACTCGCCATCAAGTACCTCCCACTAAAACAAAAGGGGCCGGCTCGGCATTGGCTGAATAGTTTGCCGGCAAATTCCATTGGAAGTTGGGAGAACCTGGCAGACGCATTCCTGGATAACTTCCAGGGCACTTATGTGTGACCACCGGATGCTGATGACTTAAGTCACATAACCCAACAGCCCGGAGAGTCAGCCAGGAAATTCTGGACTCGGTTCCTAACTAAAAAGAACCAAATTGTCGACTGTCTGGATGCCGAAGCCCTAGTGGCCTTTAAGCATAATATCCGTGACGAGTGGCTTGCCTGGCATCTCGGCCAAGAAAAGCCGAAGTCCATGGCAGCCCTCACCACACTCATGACCCGCTTTTGTGCGGGCGAAGATAGCTGGTTGGCTCGTAGCAACAACACAGCAAGCAATCTTGTCACATCAAAGGCCAGAGATAGCAGCGGCAAGCCCCGATGCAACAAACACAAGCATCGCAAAAATGGTGATAACGCCGAAGACATGGCAGGCAATGCCGGATTCAGTGGCTCTAAGTCTGGTCAGCAGAAAAAGCCACCCCAAAAGAACAATCCGGGCCCGTCCAGTCTGGACCGCATACTCGATCGTCCATGCCAAATTCATGGCACCCAGGAACACCAGCGAATCATACTAACAGAGAATGCTGGGTCTTCAAACAAGCCGGCAGGTCAGGTGCCGACAACAAGGGGAAGGGGTCTCAAAGTGATGACGACGACGAAGAGCCCCGATCACCGAATACAGGAGGGAAAAGGAAATTCCCCCCACAAATCAAAACGGTGAATATGATAAACGCCAACCACATTCCCAAGCTGGAACGGGTGTTCACTCTTACGGATGTCGACTTGACAGTCGCCCCACAGTACACATTACGGCCGATCACTTTCGATCGTACAGATCGTCCGGCCAATACCAATCAGGGCAATTCAGCCGCACTAGTCCTTGACCCAATAATTGACGGATTTCACCTCACACGAGTCCTTATGGACGGAGGCAGCAGTCTAAACCTGCTGTATCAGGACACAGTGTGCAAGATGGGTATCGATCACTCGATGATCAAGCCCACCAAAACCACCTTTAAAGGTGTCATACCCGGTGTAGAGGCTCGCTGCACGGGCTCAATCACACTAGAAGTGGTCTTCGGATCTCCGGACAACTTCCGAAGCGAGGAGTTAATCTTCGATATCGTCCCCTTCCGAAGTGGCTATCACGCACTGCTCGGACGAACCGCGTTTGCTCAATTCAACGCGGTGCCACACTACGCCTACCGTAATCTCAAGATACCCAGTCCGCGTGGTGTCATAACAGTTAACGGCAAAGCTGAACTCCACCTCTGTGCCGGAGAATGTACCGCCGCCCGGACAGTAGAAGCAATGAAAGGCATCTATCAATCGAACCTCGAGTCGACAGCCAAGCTCCCGGACATCGTCAAGGAAGTCCGAACTACTTTGCGGCAAGATAGCCCGGCTCGTCCGGAGCTCAATTAAAACACTTCAGCAGTAAATGGAGGCACATCTAGGATAGGCCACACAATGCGGCTTAACCGCTACATGGCACGTAAATATCTTTTTTACACTCTTTTTGCAGGTCCACCTTTGCGTAGGCCAGGACTGGCGACACGGAAACAGCTCGAATGCGCAAGGGAATCCTTAGAGATGCCCCTTGAGGACCATCCGACCACACGGCGGATCCGCACATAGCCTCCTCCCGCCCAGTCTCAGCAGGTTCCGAAGTCACATTTATTTTTCATCACATTACCTGTACTCATACGCATAGACGTGTTATTTTCCAGCATGTGACTTTATACGACGCTTATCTGTTGTTGTTTTTATCGACACTCTTTGTCAAATGGCATCCGCATATCGCGATACGCCTTCATATGTTAGGGGCTTCACTGTACCCATAATACGGCAATAAAGTCCGAACACCTTCACGGTCGTTCGGCACCCCGAACTTATAGCATTATATGCATCAGCTCCGAATCATGTCTTGGGTCAATAGTTGGGTTTGCCCGGCTCCCTTGTTTTGGTGCCTTACGTTCCGCTATATCGGCTAAGGTAGCGCAGGGAGAACTACTGCGATTGTGTCCCGGTTCTTCCGGACGAGCACCTCAGTAGAGAAAGCCGAAAACTGACTGTCATGATGCGGCGAGAGCTGGTCGCTGTTCGAGAGGTTATAAAATCTTTAAGGATTTCTTCTGCATTATGCGATCACTAATGCAGCATGCGATGGATCAGCTCTCTTCCGATCAGGTGCTCATAGAGCCCCTTGTGCGGTCTTCCAAACACCAGGGGATGTGCCTACCTTCCTTTTTGTCAAACTCCTATGGCTAAGTGAGAGTGATAAAGTCTTATAGTCCGATTGCCTGGTTCGTTATGCTGAACACCTCCTTCAAGGACCCAAAACTGGGATAAAGAGTGCTCAGGTTTATCCCGAACAGTCCCGTATTTTCTACGTGGGGGCAGAAGCTGACGACTGGACAACTCTCAGGATTAATATATAAAACGGCCGTGCAGGAGGAATTTTTTTAATAACAGGCAATAAATAATAGAAATGACCTTGTTCAACATTACAAAGGACAACATGACCGTATTCATGGAAATATAATGTCCTTAGTGCATTGCTCCACCGCAAGACAGGAACCTTTCAGCACACTATCATAATATAACTCGGGCTTGCGGTGCTCCTTCCCCTCCGGCGGTCCCTCGGTCATCAGCTTTTCAGCATCCATCTTCCCCCAGTGCACCTTTGCACGCGCGAAGGCCATTCACGCACCTTCAATACTGACCGACCGCTTGATGACATCAAGTCAAGGGAAGGCACTCACAAGCCGCTTAACGAGCCCGAAGTAGCTGCTTGGAATCGGCTCGGCGGGCCATAGCCGGATAATTAAATCCTTCATGGCTAGTTCGGCCGCCTTATGCAGTTCGATTAGCTGTTTCAGCTGATCGGCAAATGGCACCAGATACTGCGACCAGAAGAGCTTATCCACAGTGCTTCTTTCTTCGGCTCGATAAAATTGGGCGGCATCAAATATGCTGTGTGGCAGCTCCGTAAATACCCCTGGAGAAATCCGAATTCAAATTAGTAAACGTGATTTTCTACTCTCAAATACACACTTTGCATAGACAAAGCCTTACCAGCCGCAATCTTCCTCGCCTCCTGAATTTCCTTCAAGGCGCCCTGGGCTTCCCCGCGGACATCACTTGCGGCTTGGCGAGCTTGGGAGAGTTCAGATTCTTTCCTTTATAAACTACGCTCCAAGGTCTCACATTTCCCCACGGCTTCTTGAAGCTCTTGTTCAGCTTCAATAACCCTGGCCTCGTGCTTTTCATGAAGAGCCTGCTCTGCGGCTGCCTTCTTCTCGGCTTCGGCCTCAATTTCGGCCGTTGCCCCTAGAGCACATCATAAAAATATTTTCATCATACAAACTTGATCATTCGCGCTAAATGCGAACAAGGTTTCTGCATACCTTGGTTATCCTCCAATTGCTTCTTCACTCGGCCGAGTTCTTCTTCGGCCTGCTCCAGACTATGTTTCAGTTTGGAGACTTCCTCAGATTGAGAGGCGGCAGTTGCTACAGATGCCTGCTTATTCACATGGACATATTCTGTTAGACTCCTGCGGATAGTATTTGATCCTCTGTTCGGCCTTTCTTTCCGAACACCAAACAGAACATCAGGGGCTACTGTCTATATCGCGATATCTTCTTAAAATTTTATTACATACCTCAAAGCCCGTTATAAGGCTGATGCAGGCTCCATTCAGTCCACTCCCAGCGGACTGAATTTTCTCAATCACCATACCCATAAGGGCACGGTGTTCTTCAACGATGGAGGCGCTCTTTAGCGCCGCTGATAAAGTATCCGGCACCTCTGGTTGGACAGAAGTTGCCGGTGAGATAGGCACACCCCCTCCAGCCGAGGGAGGCAGCCTACTTGATTCTGGGGCCGTATTGGTCTCCGGAATTGTGTCTGGCTGCGGGCCGAATTCAGGATAGCCCCCGCCGTCGACATCCATGGGAGCCTTTTCTCCCATGTGTCCGGCCCTTGAAGCTTGTCCCCCTGGCGCCGCTTTTATGGTCTTCTCCCCCCTCCTTGGCCAGGTTCCCTCTTGGACGTAACCTCGGTATTATTCATCTGTTTTGGGGAAGGGGCCTTCGGGGGCGTCCCGCTGTCCATAGCATCCGAACCCCGTGAACCCTCCGATGAGGATGGATCGGTGCGGGACCTCACCGGACTGCCGAAAAAGTAGGGATCGATGGTTTAAACATCATGCCATAGTGAGTTTGGACGCATAAACGTGTTCGGATTTTATATACTCATGAGTTCGCCAGGGGCTGGGCCCTGGGATCCCATTCCGGGCTGCTGTCGGCAGCGGCGGTGGACTCCTCCGGAAGGGGGGGTTTTCCCTTCTTAGGCGACTCGGCTTCCAAAGATGTGGAGGCCGTCCTTTTCTTTCTTCCCCTCGCGGGGGATTCGTCTTCCTCCTCTTCCTCGACCTCTTCGGGGGAAGAGCGGGCATCGGAGTCTTCGGGTATTGTGTCCGAAGTACCGCGGCGACGAGGACCGCCCTTGGTCTTTTTGGCCTCCTTCTCGACCTTCCTCTTCGGCGCCTTGTAAGGCGCCGGGACCAGCATCTTCGTTAGAAGTGGGCCGGCCGGTTCTTTCGGTAGGGGGGGGGGCGGACAGTAGATCTGCCCTGCCTTCTTCGTCCAGCCCTAGGAGAGTGGTGGAAAACACATCAAGCATTTTCCTTGAATTATGCGAATAAAATGAATGAATTGCTAACATATAATGACTTACCGAACTTGCGGGGCGGGACAGTTGGTACCCGCGGTCCTCGGCGGAGTCCGGCCACGATTTGCCGGACTTGAAAAGCACCTTCCAGATGTCCTCATGCGAGGAGCCAAAGAGCTCTCGCAGGGTCTGGTGCTTGGTCAGGTCGAATTCCCATAAACTGCAAGGTCTGCGTTGGCAAGGAAGAATCCGGCGAACTAACATCACCTGGACTACATCGACAAGTTTGATATTCTTGTCTTCCATATCCTTGACGCGCGTCTGGAGTTTCGACAGTTCGTCGGACGAAGACCAGTTCAGGCCCTTCTCGGGCCAGGACGTAAGCCGCAGGGGAGCTCCGGATCGAAATTCGGGAGTTGCGGCCCATTTTGGGTCGCGTGGCTCAGTGACATAGAACCACTGCTGCTGCCACTCCTTGACGGAATCATTAAAAGTACCTGATGGCCATGCGACGTTGGGCATCTTGCTCACCATGGCGCCTCTCACTACCTTGGGCTTCACATTGAAAATCTTTAGCCATAAGCCGAAGTGTGGCGAGATGCGGAGAAAGGCCTCACACACGACGATGAATGTCGAGATGTTGAGGAAGGAATTGGGGGATAGATCATGAAAATCGATCCCATAATAATACATGATGCCGCGAATGAATGGGTGGAGGGGAAACCTTAGCCGGCGGACAAAATGAGGGAGGAATACAAGCCTCTCGTGGGGTTCCAGAGTAGGGACGATCTGTCCCGCCATCGGAAGGCGGTGGCCGATTTTCTTGGCCAGATATCCGGCCTCCCGAAGCTTTTTGATATCCTTCTCTCGGACGGTAGAGGCCATCCATTTGCCTCCTGCTCCGGATCCGGACATTTTCGGAGGGCCTTTGTGGGCGGAGAGGACGAACGCTTGGGCGTTGGATTTCGAGCAAGGGAGAATGGATGAGCAGAGGAAGAAGAAGGCGTGGGTGAAAAAGGTGAATACTTATCTCTTTATAGAGGCGGTAGAAACCATGCGCCTCCCCACTTGCCCCGTAAAACTCGCTCGTTTCCCAAGCGTCGTGTTAACGACGCGGTTGGGTTACCCACACCCGTATTAATGAGAATCCCGTGATAAGGGGACACGATCTCTGCTTCGACAATACGTGCCAATGAAACCGCCTCGCAATGTGTGCAGCTGCTGGTTGAGAAAAACGGTTTGAATAATAACCGGGCCGCGGCGTGATGTCACGCAACAAAAAGTTGTCAGCAGATTAGATTTGTGGAAGATTATTCTCTCTACGGTGGTATGTGGAATTTGTTTGGAGAGCCGGACACGATCCTTGTGTTCAAAATCTTCTATGGAGTATTCGGAGAAGGAACCCGCCTTGCAATGCCGAAGACAATCTGCCCGCCGGACTCATCGTCATTGAAGCCTGGTTCAGGAGCTACTGAGGGAGTCCTGGATTAGGGGGTACTCGGACTGCCGGACTATATACTTTGGCCGGACTGTTGGACTACGAAGATACAAGATTGAAGACTTCGTCCCGTGTCCGGATGGGACTCTCCTTGGCGTGGAAGGCAAGCTTGGCAATTCGGATATGTAGATCTCCTTCTCTGTTACCGACTCTGTGTAACCCTAGCCCCCTCCGGTGTCTATATAAACCAGAGGGTTTAGTCCATAGGACCAAGAACAATCAGAATCATAGGCTAGCTTCTAGGGTTTAGCCTCTCCGATCTCGTGGTAAACATCGTGTCCCCCGCCTCCTGTTAGCATTAGCTTTAGACGCACAGTTCGGGACCCCCTACCCGAGATCCGCCGTTTTTGACACCGACAGGCGAGACGGCAAGGCCTGTTGCCGGGTGACAATGTTTGTCCTAAGAATAACAAGGATTTGTTCCTTGGCATGGGGCTCGCTCACGCATAAAAGAACCCGGCAAGCACCCTTTTTCATTAAAAACATCCCATACAGGTATAGTTCATACGGAATGAAAAACATGAGCAAGGGGATTACAAGCTTTAAAATCTACTAAGGCCTGAAGGCTTACAAACTAAAAAGAGATAAGGTGCCCGTAATCCCTTTCTTGTCCCTCTCCTCAGGAGATAGAGCAAGATCGCGGAAGGGAAAAGGGGGCGCCTAGGCGAGGTACGAGCAGCAGAAGGCACCAGGAGAACATCCCGGTGGCCACCCCGAAGAGAATCTGGTGATGATGATGATAGGAGAAGAGCTGGAAGACGAGGCGGCAGGACTGGCAATATGCGACGAAGGCGTCGGTGCCCGCGTACTCCGACTTGACGGCCCGCCACCCGACTTCTTCGTCTTCTCCGGCCTCCCAAGCCAACCGGCCAAAGAGGCGACCCTGAGAAGTTCAAGGAGCTGGAGATGCAGATGGTGGTGCTGCCGGCGTTGCCTTGGATGACGCGTCCGACACCTAGTCGGACCCGTCATCCTCCCGCCTACTACCCTTGTCATCGCTGTCGCTGTCCTCCTCGCCACTCTCGCTCGAGGAGGAATCTTCATTGTCGGAGGAGCTCTCCACGCAGCACTTCAGGCGAGTTCCAAGATCCCCGAAGACCTTGACGGAGAGCAGGCTGTCCTCCATTAATTTGAAGTAGAGGACGAGCCCCACCGTCAGTATGTGGATGCGGGCGAAAGTCTTCCATCCGTGGCAAAGGTACATGACCTCAGGAGCGGGAAAGTCAACGTCGACCCGCGTGCCGCCGTTCCTGCAGACCCTCATGTGCAACCTGAGGGTTTGAGGAGGGTCAAGCTCCATCTCCCGAGCGAACGGGATGGGGAGGCGAAGACGACGATGCGGTGGCCGGCGCAGCCTGATGAAGAACTTGCAGGGCTGGTCCCTGACGTGGCTCTCCATCGGGAGAGGCACTGCTGGCAGAGGCAGGGCCGGCGCGCCGCCCCGTCCACCTCTCCCCTGAGCGCCACGGTGACCTCGGCCTCGCCCCCTCCCCCTTCCCCTCGTGGCAGGCTCCACCGCCACGAGGCTTTGAGAAGGGGGGACGCGCTGTCGAGCAGCAACCCTCGCGCCCACCGTCGAAGGACCGGTGCCTCCTCTCGCCATGGCGGACCGAAGAAAGAAGCGGTGGCAGAAGGAAATGGATGATGGGAGAATGTGGGACGCCGTCCCCCTCCCCTTCTTATAAAGGGGTGGAGTCGGGGCTCGACCGCCCCATTCGACCAATCCGGTCACCAGGGGCACAGGGAACCAGGACCGACCCGCTGCCCCAATCAGCGACGGCTCGGTTTCCCGCCTCCACCACCTGCCACCTGCATGGGGGACACGTGGCGAGCAAGCAGAATCGAGGGGACGAGTGAGGCGACCGTTCCCCACCCAATGATCGTGGGGCACGGACGCCTTGAAGACCACGACCCGGGTCCGCCCTAATAAATGAGTCGCGCCTCTGCGCCTCCCTCTTTCCTGGGGAAGGCGCGAGCCGCCCCGTCCCCACGATGTGACGCATGCGTGCGGGAACCGCCCCTCGCATGCCCCCCACGTCACGCACGCTCCTCCACGACGCGCGTTCAACGTGGGTCGTGGGGAAGCGCAGCGGATGAAAAGTTATTGTGGTAAAATCCGCCCCACCTGCCCGCGCACCGTTCTGGGCCTGGCCCAACAACGTGTCGCGCTTATTTGTGGCCCAGGCCCGGGGGCTCCCGTCGGTCTACAAAAGTAGGGGATCTCCTTTTGACCCCTTTACTTGTGCATGGGCAGTCAGAGCCACGCGCCACGGCCGCACATAGCAGGGAAAAGGAGGGGAGCCGGAGAAAAGCCGAAAGCACAAGACGACCGAGGCAACGCCAAGACCAGCAACACCAAAGAGCAAGAGGGCCAGGTGGACTCCCTCGGCAAGACCCTTGCCGGGGCGACCTCCGCGGCCCTGGCAAGAGCCTTGCCGGGGCAACTTGCCCAACGCCAACGGAGTGAGCCACCCTTGATCCCAAGGGTTCCAACATCACCAACAACTACGATTGGACCCAGGGCTCGGGAGGCACCTCTGTAGTGGCATGCAGATCTTCGTCAAGATCATGAACATCTGAGATCAGGTGAGGACCAGAAGACGATGACCCTCGGCCAGATACTTGTTGAGGAAAACCACAAGACCCCCGGCAAGATCCTTGCCGGGGACGACTACGACGCCGCGGCAAGACCCTTGCCGGGCCCCCGGCAAGACCCTTGCCGAGGACATCAGCAGGGCCACAGCCAGGCCCGCATCAGTCAAGACCCCGCTGCCATTCGCATGCAGCTGCCAGCCCAACCAGCTGGGCAGGCACCTGCGTGGCAACATGCAGCTTCCAGGCCAACTCAGCTAACACCTCCGTGGCGGCATGCAAATCTTCGTGAAGATCCTACCACCGCGCCACCTCAGCTGCCTGCCTGCCTACATGGCACCGCACGCACTGCTGGCCTGGGCGCGTGTTGAAGCGGGACGGAGCGGCAGCGGACGGGACGGGCCTCGTTCCCGTCCCCAATAAAGCTATTGGACACCTAAGCGGTGCATTTAATGCATCTTGTCCTGTAATACGGGCGATAAGCTGGCAGCACTATAGGCCTTTCCATCTCCTATGTGCCACTGTGGCAGCCCCTTTTGACTATAAAAGGAGGCCCATGGCGTACTGGAGAGGGATTCGGCTCTTTTGAACTACGCAGCCACCATAGCTAGTTCGAGAGCTCAAGAACTTTCTGAAATACAGCCACCAAAGTAGGACTAGGGTATTACGCATCCTCGCGGCCCGAACCTGGGTAAATGATCCTTGTGTTGACTGTTGATCCTGCTCTTCTCACAACCCCGCGCCCCGGCAACCGTAGTAGGGATTCCCGTGATCCCATAGGTGTCGTTTCTCACCGACAGAACTACTCCTAATGGTGAGCGTTTGCTAGTATCATGTACTCCATATGTCCATGTATATAGGGCTTAATGCGTTTTCCGAGACTAACTTTGGCCCTGTTTGGATCCATGGGTTAGAGTTAGTTTGAGCTAGTTGGGGCTCAAATAGCCCTAAAGTATCCAAACATGAGAGTTAAATTGGAGCAAGTTGCACCAAACCCACCAAAAACACTATCCCACCCAAGAGGTGCTAATTGGAGATAGTTCTCATTGGGCCCACTGAAAAATCACTTTTCTCTCTCAATCCCGCCAGCCAAGTGGTGCTAATTGGAGCTAGTTATCATGCGGCCCACTGAAAAATCACTTTTCTCTCTCCATCAAGTGCATTTATTGTCAATCTAACCTTGTCATCCAAACACCTCTTTGGCTACAGTTAGTTCAGGGTTAGTCATGAGTTAGTCTAACCTCTAGCTAAGTTAGAGTACCCAAACAGGAGCAGTATAGGACATGCAAGTTGCTCAAAGCATACCGTCAAATTCGTACATGAAAGGATCTTTTTTTGAAACGGAACGTGTAAGGATCCTTGAATGGTATAATTTTAAAATTATATAAAATCTTATCAATAGTCAAAGGCAACCTCAAAGAATACATTAGGCCCTATATAAAATCTTATCAATAGTCAAAACCAAGTGTTACTACTACACCAAACAAGGTCAAGACAAGAAACTGGACCCACTCACGGCACAGCACGCCTGTCTCGTTTGGTCCATCGGTCAAAGCGCTTCCTCTTCTTGGCATAACAATAGAGTACATTAATTTTTTAGAATGCTCTTGGCATGTCGCTAACATGTGATGAGTTAACCGACCTCAATAGACGGCAAAAACGCCAGCCCGCCGCACTTTGAGAGAGACGAGTAGCGAGAAGTGATACGGGTTGGTGGATTACTAGAGCTAGGTGTCTCACGGAGGCCAAGAAATATGGTGATAGCTTAGGTTGGCCATGTATGATGTAACTACGGACACTACACTTTGCTGCCGTGTTTCGTACTCTTCCGGTCTACTGTGGACATGATTGGTTGATTTTATATCATTGAATAATATAAATTATTATGAGTGCAGACGCTCCACCGGAAGGTTCCGTGCTCCTTCTCGGTCGTCGGGAATCTATGTTGTTCCACTCTTTTTTACGTGAGCTTTGTTCATCCGTTTGCCAACACATGGGACATCTAGCATCAAGGTGCATGTGTCATGCAAGAAAATGGAGATAAGCAGTGCGTAAGTGAGTCATGCACTACGATGGCACCTAGTACTACGCAATATTTTTCCTCCTCGATGGCACGTGAATAGTGCATGTACTCAATGACGGAGCACAGGATGGGAGCCATCAACATGGTCGGCCCTTTTTTGACAAAGTACTAAATACGTATTAACTTTGATGTGTCCCGTCAACTCGCAGAACAATGAGAAGCACACACTGAATGACAGAGCACGGGATGGTAGCCGTGGACATGGTTAACCCTTTTTGGAGACTAATGCACTACTTTTGATGTGTCCCGTTAACTAGCAAACGAGGAGATTCTTTGCTTACTACTAGTACGAACTCTCCCTCGCTCACGCGTGCGCGGTGGCTCACAGGACGAGGAGAAGCTTTTGCTTTACGATAGTGTGCTTAATACAGGCGGTGGACGTGCAACAGTTCATTCGGTGTCAGATTACCAGAAGTATCTATACTGTAGTACCATCATCATTGTTTGACTTTCGGAAGAGGCAAAGAGCCAAGTGCACGGTCACCTACTCATAGTATAATCGGCCGTGTTTGCATGAATTTTTTAACGTAGTACAATCTGAGTGGATTGCTCGAGTGGTCATCACACGTGAGCCAATCGATTCGCACCCTTCCGCGCTCCATTTTGTCTTGCGTTCCTTCCTCTGTCCAGCACGCTGACAAGTCGGCCCCATGCTCATGTATGCCAACGTGGTAGTCAATTATTTTGCCAGAGTCAGCTATCACACCCTTTCGATGCCACGTCAATGTACCCACTAGAAACAAGTTAGACTTGTTCGGTTCAACCTCCTCCCTAGGCGTTTGGAGAGGAATTGGCCAGTGCGAGGCGGTTCTATAGGTGGGCAGGCGGCAAAAAACAAGGGAAAACGTGCGAACCAACTAGACGAGGGAGGGAAGCTTCTACATTCGCAGGGGACGTGGCATTGGCTATTGGGCGGCAACATGCGGTCATCCGGGTACGCCATAAAGGATACGAAGAGGCATCCTATATCAGCAAGGACCAACTTCCCTACCGAGAGCTCATCTAACAGAACTCCCAATTAACTTTGCTTAGACTGGTGTAGTCATGAGATGGGTGACCAGATGGGAATTGGACTCGATATTAACTAGAGGGATGGGTTACTGCAAAGGTTTATTATAAACCTTTGCAGTGACCCATCCGTCTAGTTAATATCGAGGTCTTTGTTTTGTAATTTTTGACATTTTTTGTTTTTTGAACACATTTTAATCGAAGGTCTATCGCGTTACTTTTTAATATA
Source organism: Triticum aestivum (assembly GCF_018294505.1). Classification (NCBI taxonomy): domain Eukaryota; kingdom Viridiplantae; phylum Streptophyta; class Magnoliopsida; order Poales; family Poaceae; genus Triticum; species Triticum aestivum. The sequence continues at coordinate 553,769,930 of NC_057799.1, read as the reverse complement.
TATTTTTTGAACACATGCTAATTGACTTGAAAGAAGGTCTATTGCGTTACTTTACGACATGTTTCCAAAAATGGTGATATGACCTCTGTCAACTTATAAGTCATGTCTGTCAAATTAACCTCAAGGTACTTGTTCTCAAATTAACCTCTGGGCCTTGCCGGAGTGCTGCAATGTGTTGGCGTCAATTGCAAGATGAGCCACCAAGCTAGCAGTGGAGTTGCCAACATGCTGAAAGTGCACGCAACATTGAGTAGAAAGAAGCATGCCTAGGAAATTAATGTGTGCTTAGGGAGGCCCTTTGCTCAAAGAGCAAGTACTCTTTCGGTTATACTATAAGACTAGCTACAGTGGGAGTAACTTCAGCAGTAAGATCGAGTCCAACTCAGCAAATTTGCTTATGTGGCAATGAGTTAATGAGGATAGAGGTACTTTGAGTAACTTAGCTAGTTACTGTAACATCACATGTCCCAGTGCAATATGAGTCTATAACCTAATAAATGAAGATTTGCATGTTACCACACTTATGTTACTACCCACTATGCGAAGAGGCTTCCTATATCGGCAAGCACTAGCTTCCCTACCGATTGCTCGTCCAATAGAACTCCCAAGTTAACTGTGCTGAGGCTAGCTAGAGTAGTCATCAGATGGGTGACCGAATGGGAAGTGGACTCAATGTTAAACTAATGGGATGAGTTACTATAAATGTTTAATTAGCTTAATATATATAGTGCTCCATCCTATCAGTTGAACCTCGAGGTCTATGTTTTGTAATTTTCGACATTTTTTGTTTTTTGAACACATGTTAATCGAAGATCTATCATGTTAATTTTTGATAATTTTTGTTTCTTGAACACATGTTAATTGGATTGAAAGAAGGTCTATCGTGTTACTTCACGACATCTTTCCAAAAACAGTGATATGACTTTTGTCAACCTATAAGGAATGTGTCTCAAATTAACCTCTAGGTCTTGCAGGAGTACTTGTTTTCTAAACACATGTTAATCGAAGGTCTATCGCGTTACTTTTTGATAATTTTTGTTTTTTGAACACATGTTAATTGGACTGAAAGGAGGTCTATCGTGTTACTTCACGACATCTTTCCAAAACCAGTGATATGACTTTTGTCAACCTATAAGGAATGTGTCTCAAATTAACCTCGAGGTACTTTTTCTCAAATTAACCTCTGGGTCTTGCAGGAGTACTTGTTTTCTAAACACATGTCAATCGAAGGTCTATCGCGTTACTTTTTGATAATTTTTGTTTTTTGAACACATGTTAATTGGCTTGAAAGTCTATCATGTTACTTCACGACATCTTTCCAAAAAAAGTGATATGACTTCTGTCAACCTATAAGGCATGTCTGTCAAATTAACCTCGAGGTACTTGTTCTCAAATTAACCTCTAGGTCTTGCAGGAGTACTTGTTTTTTGAACACATGTTAATCGAAGGTCTATTGCGTTACTTTTTGATAATTTTTGTTTTTTGAACACATGTTAATTTGGCTTGAAAGAAGGTCTATGGTGTTACTTCACGACATCTTTCCAAAAAAAGTGATATGACTTCTGTCAACCTACAAGGCATGTCTGTCAAATTAACCTTGAGGTACTTGTTCTCAAATTAACCTCTGGGCCTTGCAAGAGTGCTCCAATGTGTTAGCGTTAATTGCAAGATGAGCCAACAAGCAAGCAGCGAAGTTGCCAACATGCTCAAAGTGCACGCAACATTGAGTAGAAATAAGCATGCCCAGGAAATTAATGTGTGCTTAGGGAGGCCTTTGCTCAAAGAGCAAGTGTATATAAGGTACAGTCGGCAGGCTATAAGGATGAGGAGCGAGAAGCAATACGGGCTGCTGGATATACTATAACTAGGTGTCCCACGGTGGTAACATTCAAAGTTATTCTCACACTATAGAATGGTAGAGGAATGTGGAGAGATTTGGTTGAATTTATATCGCTGAATAATACAAAATATTATGAGTGCAAACGCTCCACCGCGAGGTTCCTTGCTCCTTCTCAATCGTCGGGAATCTATGTTCTTCCACTGTTTTTTTACGTGAGCTTTCTTCATCCTTTTGCCAACACACGAGACATCTAGCATCAAGGTGCACGTGTCATGCAAGAAAATGGAGATAATCAGATAAGTAGTGCGTAAGTGAGTCGTGCACTTCGATGGCACCTACTACACAATATTTTTTCTCCTCGATGGCACATGAATAGTGCATGTACTCAACGACGGAGCACGGGATGGTAGCCATGACATGGTCAGCCCTTTTTTTGGAGAGAGTACTAAATAACTTTGATGTGTTCCGTCAACTCGCAGAACGACGAGAAGCTTGCTTACTATGCCTTCTCCCTCGCCAACGCGTGCGCGGTGGATCGCAACACGAGGAGAAACTTTTGCTTACAAGCGGTGGACGTGTAGCAGTTCATTTGGTGTCAGATTGCCAGAAGTACTACTATAGTACCATCATTATTGTTTGACTTCCGGAAGAGGCGAAGAGCCAAGCGCAAGGTCACCTACTAACCTAGTACAGTATAGTACTATAGCCAAAGCTGGTCCACCTTTTTAGAGCATGGCTAATTATTATAGGTGGCTCTTGCAGCGTCACATCATTTAGAGCAAGTACTACTCTCTTCGTAGGAACTTAAAACGCGGGAATAGGAAAATTATGAGGGGGTGTCTCCAACAGTGTTCCTCGGCTCGCACCTAGCATCACGGTGGTCGAACTTGGAGTCATTCATCTGGTACACTTGGCATCTCAGATCTGGACACAAGGTGACTTACACCGTCAAGGTCCACGGTCAAGGGGGTTAGGGCGGACGCGACCTCTCACTATGTCCGCCATTTGAAGCGGCGTGCAGGCCCAAGGCGCCGCCCGCTGCACTCCCAGCTGTACCTGCCTCCTCGCTACATTCAAAAACCTACATTTAAACCCGCGTGGAATGCGAGAAACCCACTCCGGCCACACACGTCCGTTCAGGAGCAGGACGCCGGCCAAGCTCCTCCTTCCACCATTTTGTCCACTCTTTCGGCGGCATCCGACGAGCAGGAAGAGCAGTTCAACGGCATAAAAGCCCTCTGTGTGGCCCGCCGAGCCCGGCAGTTACGAGCGAGGCAGCTCGCTTCTCCACCTACCTTGCCTAGCCCGTCAGAGGCGGTTGCTGCATGCGCGTGGTTCCGCAGCTAGCCGCTCCAATAGAGCTAGAGGAAGAGTGCCGACTTGCTGTACACCGGCTTGTCGGGGAGCATGGTGGCATAGGCATCATCGCTGCCCTCGACGCCGCCGCGTCATACAATGCCTCCAGTGTCTACGACTGCGCCATCTGTCCTCGACGCGCGCGTAGCCATGACATGCAAGTAGAGAAAGAAGCTGACGCGGACGTCGACGAGGTGACGCGGCTACGCGGATGTCGATGAGGTTACAACCAGCACGTCCCCGCCCGCCGCCATCATCGAGGAGAAGTAGAACACGGGAGGCCACCGCCAATTGTAGCCCATGAAGGCTACGGCGGAGGCGACGCCAACAAATATAGCCGGTGTCTTGCATGATTCTTCTTCTGTCGGATGCTAGAGGAGGACAAAGAGATCGGGTTGCGACCATTTAGATTAGGTATATTAGTTCTACCAGGTTGGTTGTAATGGGAGTATCATAAGTACTATCATGCATGCCAACTAGTAGGCAAATTTGATGAGGTGGCGTAGAATTAAATGAAGAAAGAGAGGTTTGAGTATCATATTATGGTACCGTATGGAATTAAGTTACTCCCATTGTGGTTAGTCTTAGGGCTTGTTCGGTTCAACCTCCTCCCAAGGGGTTTGGAGAGGAATGGAGGGGAATTTGGCTTGTACATGATTTAATCCCCCACAATCCCTGTTACTCTATGTATAATGTGGGCATGTTATTTGACCCGTCATTTTGCCGCGCTACGACCAGTGTGAGTGTCTGCATGCAGTACACCATCCTCTAATTTGGAGGATGCCAAGCCGGCCAAAAAAAGGAACTATAACTTTTTTCAAATTGAAAAATGTTACCGACGAGGAGCCATAATTAAGCGGGAGGCATCTCTTATTTTCTTTCAAATGGGCAATAAGCTGGAGAGCTGGAGAGTGTCTCTAATGGGATGCCTCTAGTGTTAAGGCCCTCCAGTACGAAACACGGGCAGCCGACTGGGCCGATACAAAAGCCTATCCATCTTAAAGCCCATTTGTTTTTGTTTTTTTGTGAGGAGAAGCCCATATTTCTTGAAGAGGGGGCGATCCTAGAAAGACCCACCTTCCTCCTCGCTTCCACTTGTACTGCATCTCGCTAGACTCTCCCGCTTCCGTCACCCCCCAATTCCCCCTGCTCCCCATCTTCCTCACTCGTACAGAAAACCCCCGCTCACCTTCTTCCTCACTCGTACAGAAAACGCCTACTCCTCTTCTTCCACTCCTACGGAAAATCCCAGCCCTCCGACTTCCCCACTCGCACTGCCACTAGGCTCGTCTCTAGCTACTCGGCTCAAACCCGTGAGCTCGGTGCGATGCCCACAAGGAAAATGGAGACGGCTGGCCCCAGCACCAAGAAGATGAGGCTCCCGCCAGCGGCGACGCCAGTTGTAGATCCCGCACCCGGCAACGCGGGGAGAAGCGGCGAGCCCCCCACCCGGATCTGAGGAACCCATAGAATCTCCAGTGGACCGCATCAGCGATCTCCCAGACAACATCCTTGGGGATATCATCTCACTTCTCCCCACCAAGGATTGCTGCCACACACAAGTCCTCTCAACTCGGTGGCGCCCGCTATGGCACACTGCGCCCCTCAATCTCGACTGCTGTCAGATTTCTGGCCTTCCTGAATTTGATCTCCTTAGAGCCATCCTCTCCTCTCACCAGCAAGGCCCCGTTCAACACCTCTGCATTCCGATACACTACCTGTTGTCCATACCCGGTAGGGTGGATGCTTGGCTGACATCCCCTGAATTCGAAAAACTCCAGCAGTTTGAGTTATACCATTACCACGAAAGTTTCATACCACGAACTGAACACCAAGAATTTGTGTCCACACCACCGTTGTCCATCTCGTGGTTTTCCTCCTCTCTCTCCACACTGCCACCTTCGCCCGGTGCCATCTATGAGACGATCTGGTACAAATGCTTCAACTCCCACTGGTAAAAAAACTTTCGCTTGTGGTGGTTTATCTGTCGGAGGCCTCACTGCATAGCATCATCCACTCCAGTTGCCCTGCCCTGGAGCGCTTGCTGATTTTTTTGGGAGTAGAAATCCCTATCAGTTGTCTCCAAATAAAGTCGCCTCACCTTAAAAGCATTGGAATTTGTTTTGAAGGACAGCAGCTCATCATCGAAGAGGCCCCTTCACTTCAAAGGTTGCCCCTTCATTATTGTTATAAACCTTCACAAATAACTGTCATCTCTGCGCCCAAACTAGAGACCTTGGGTTTAATTCGTGATCCCTTTAATGATCACAAGAAGTTGGTGTTTGGCTCCTCACTTTTTCAGGTATCGTATATTATCATCTGCACATTTGTGATCATAAGCTACATTTTTCATTTGTGCACATAAGTTTTATATCATCTTGGAGTACACTTTGGGTACTAATATTATGTTATATGCTCAATGAAGAGTTCGTCCATGGATAGCCTATCAATGCTACTGGATTCTGTCAAGATCTTATATATCGGAATGTGTAGTTATGATCTGAACATAATTATTGGCTTGCGGCAATGCTTTCGATCTCTGGAGAATTTATATATAAAGGTGATGATTTCATGCACATTGAAAGACCATATATATTGTACTAGAATTAACCGTTCAGCTATTGCTATTTTGACATACTCTTTTTTCAGACCTTAACTGTTTTCAAATCTTCATGTCTTCTTAGGCACTGCGACCACATGGAGAAAAACGTATAACCAATCGGTGGCGTAATAACCACCAGGGTTTTCTCAGTTCTCATGACATTCGTTTGGGGACAATAATGATGGAAGGATATGCATCCAACCAGGCAAACATAAGCTTTGTCACATTCTTCCTGTTGAATGCGAGGTTACTATTGTCCATGAGGCTTAAGTTTTACAACAAGAGATTTCTCACGGACGGACATGTTGAACAGCAAAAAAAGAAGTTTTAGGTGGACAAATGGGCTTCTAAACGTGCTCGGCTGCTATTTACAAGAAATTGCAGTCATCCTCCATTAAATTGTTTTGCACAGGATGTTGATTTTATGGATCAGATCGATCCATTTGTTTGTGACTGCAAGAAAGAGTGGTTGGGTTAGATGTTATTGCCATGTTCAATCTGGGTTTTGTCTAAATTTGATAAACAATTCATCCTTGGGATTTTTGTACCGATTGTAAGCTTGAGTTGGATGTTGTTGCCCTCGTAGTCCCCTCCGTCTGCCACGACACTGCCGCATCTTCCACGGCTCCTGTTCGTTCCCATCCGAGGCCTCGTCATCGTTCTCTGCCTTGGTTCGCTCATTGTGTCCGCCGCCATCTAGCGTTGTCAACATGGTCAACAACCGAGAGGAATCGGGAGATGATTGTATGTGGAGAGGCTGACAGTAGGGACCCACAAGGGTCATTGCATTACGTAAGCAGGTGCCTCGTTATTACAAGCCAAAAAAATACTTCCTCCTAATTGTTTGACCATTAGGTCCCACGCCATTGTCAATGTAGTCAATAAACGAGAAAATTACACAATGAGCGGATAACACCAGGGACCCAGCAGCTCGCCTAGTTGTTTTTTAGTTTTAGAGACAGAGCTCAACTGCCCGTTGTGCGGAGGCTGTGGCCCGTCTAGCCCATGCTTACGCTTTTATTTAAGCACATGACGAGTCCAGTTGATATCTTTTTTATTTCTGAAAATGGCTAGCCCAGTTCTTTTTTTGGAGAATACCCAACCGAGGCCTACTTGCTTTTCTCAGCCCTGCTGGGCTGCAAATCTTTCAAGACGAGGAGGGATGTATGTAGTAAGAAATGGGCTTCCTCGGAAAATGGGCTATAAGTTGTAAGAAATGGGTTATAAATTTTTAAACCAAAGCCAACCGGCAATTACATTAAAATATCATTTTTTCTGGATTTCTCTACTCTTATAAAAAGCAGAGTTGGTGGTGATGGTGTGCCTGCCATCCTGCAATATAGGTCGTCCGATCTATATCTAACGATTAGGAAGGAAACTATGACAATTTACCCACACTCCTCTCCACATTTGCAGATACGGCCTTCCCTTGTTCATCCTTTGCTCCCACCAGATAAACTACTCATACAAATGCATCTTCATGTTCCGTGCAACGCACGGGCATCTTGCTAGTCAAGATTTTAAATTCATTCAATTTTTTGCGAGCACGGGCATTTTTTTGAATTTTATTTTGATATAATTTTTTAAAAATTATTTTTAACGTGACTCGAAATTTCATGATTAAAAGAGTTCGGACCCCACTGGAATATGCAAAATTTTGTTGAATTTTTTAGTAGTGCCCAGAATATATGGCCTGTAATGCTAATAAAAAGAATATGGGCTTTAAAATATCCTTCAGAATTAGCAAATGGGCTGTAAATTATTGGAAATAATGGTTAATGGGTTGTATGCTATTTTCCACATATTTGGAGGCTGACTTCTGGGCCTACTAGGTTGACGATGACAATGTACTAAAAAAATTGACGCTTACACAAGGCTTTGTCGACTTAGTCAACACAGAGCAGTGACTGTTGGATGTCCATCCAACGGCCGTCGTGCTTCTTCAATCTCTGATGTTCCTGCTCCAGCCGCCCAAACCAGCGCTGGCGGGACTGCGTGCACCCTCCTCCCATGGCCGGTTGTGCTGCCGCCAGGCCATCCCTCTACCGACCCGCACATCCTGTTATTTCCCGGCGACGTCAGCCTCACCCTGCAGCCGACCAGTCAGCGCTCGTACTCCCCTCAGCATGGGCATCCGCTATCGTGGCTTCGCCGGCTCCGGGTCGTTCCCTTCCTGGGCCTCGCCCTTGTCCACCATGTTTGTGCTCTCGGCGCGGCGTGGTCAACATGGTCGACAAACAACAGCCATCGGAATAGGCTGACAGTAGGGACCCACACAAGCAAGTGCCTCCTTATTACGTGCAAAATAATGATTCCTTCACCTCACAGTTGAGACCAATTGAAGGGCCTCTGTATTTCGCGAAACAAGCATTCCTCCCGCTGACAGCTCGGACCCACCAGCTATATCTTCGCACGCAAGGAAATGCCTCCTTATTACGCACAAAAAAATGAATACTCCCCTTGCTAGCTGAGACCCACCATAGTGGGAGGCTGACTTGTGGGCCTACTAAGTTGACGCGGATGGAGGGCTATATCAACTTAGTCAATATGAACGATTCTAGTTCTAGTGACTGTACGATGTCCATCCAACGGCCGTAGTGCTTCTTCAACCTCTGGTCTTCTTGCTCTAGCCGCCCAAACCAGTGCTGGTCGTGCCGCCTGCTCCTGCCTCTCGTGGCCAGCTGTGCTGCCGCGGAGGCCTCACTGCCCCCTACTACTCCCACTGCTGGCCAGGCCATCCCTCTACTCACTCACACCCCTTGTTATTCTGCGGTGGCGACGACAGCCTCACATCGCAGCCGAACCAGATAACCCTCGTACTCCTCTCCACGTGGGCATCCACTGCCACGTCTTACCCCGCTCCGCGTCGTCCCCTTCCTAGGCCTCGCCGTCGTCCACCGCCTTGGTGCTCTCGGCGCGGCGTGGTCAATGTGGTCAAGGAACAAACTTCCATCAAAATAGTACTGTACATGGAGAGGCTGACAGCTGGGTCCACGGCCGCAGCAAGGAAGTCCAACCTTATTACGCGCAAAATAATGATTCCTCCACCTGACAGCAAGGACCCACTGGACGGGCCATCGTATTTCGTGAACAAAACGTTTTGCCCCTGACTGCTGGGACCCACCAGCTACATCTTCGCACGCAAGGAAGTGCCTCCTTATCCTCCCTGACAGTCGGAACCCACCTGGTTGAAGCATACGTAGCGTTGTCATTCTGGTCGTGAACGTGTATGTACAGACGATCGGTCTGTCTGCAGGCTGCAGCGATAAACCGTGGCCGAGTAAGGAAGGGAACGTGTCTTAGTAGAGGCGTGCACGTAGCATGTACATGTACGTACAGCCAGGGTGCAAGAAAGTAAATACGGCCACATACGTACATACGGGCGGGGTCTCGAACGCCTACTCGCGCATACGTATGGCCAGGGCTCGTGTACATGGAGAGGGAGTCACGGCGTCCTATTCATCAGCAGCCAACCGGCTAGGTCGGAACAGAGAAAGTGTGTCGTCATGTTCATCTGGAGGCAACGAAATGCGTAGTGTTCATCGGGAGCCAAACGGCTTGGTTGGAACAGACGAAACGAGGCCTGAAGTAACGCAAAAAAGAGGAAACGGCCTTCTGTTCGACCGCCTACGGTCGAAACGGGATCCTGTTCACTGGGAGGGGTGTGGCGTTCCGCAAAATGGAGGAAACAGACTTGTGTTGGAGCGCTACGGTCGAATGTGGGGTCCTGTTCATCGGGAGGGGTGTGGCGTACCGCAAAATGGGACTCCAGAGGCTATTGTTCATCTCCACCGTTAACTGCCTCCACGGGCTACTGTTCATCCACCGTCGACCTCCTCCAGCCTCCACCTGCGACTGTTCATCCACGGCGTCACCCCTCCTGCCTCCACCAGCTACTGTTCATCCACGGGCTCCTGTTCATCCAGCCACCACCGCTCCTCCACCGACTACTGTTCAACTAGACCTCTCCATCGGGTCCTGTTCAACCACCCCTCTATGGGCTACTATTCATCCAGCCCTCCACCGGCTACTGTTCAACCAGCCCTCCACGGGGTCCTGTTCATCCAGCCGTCCATGGGGTCCTGTTGATTGACCCCCAACTGGCTCAATCAGGGTCCTGTTCATCCAGCGGCAACGGCCTCTACTACCACGGGGTCCTGTTCATCCAACCCCCACCGGGAACTTTTCATCCAACCCCCCAACAATGCTCACTATTCATCAAGAGGCAACAGGTTTGATCGGCTTCAGCTAGCAACAATAGCGAAGGACTCGATCGGGTTCAGTTAACAGCCAGATCGATCGATCGCTCGGGTTCAGTAACGCATAGCCTGTAGTGCAATCGCTCGGGTTCAGTAGGCGAACACCTCGCTCGGGTTCAGTTAGAGCCCAACGCCTCGCACCCACGCGCGTATGTGTTCGAGAGAAACGCGCATCGCTCGGCCCTGACCACCCACCATAAGCGGGAACTCTCCAATATTTTCCTCGCCCTTGCTTCTACCATGGTTTTTTCCGTCATGGACGGCCCAAAGAATGTCATGCGGCTGCGTCTCCGGCCCGCCCAGGACGAAAAGGCCATTTTCTGTCATGATTTTTTGTCATAGAAGTAGGATCCCACCACATCTATGATGATACCGGCTTTTGTCACAATTATCGTCATAGAAGTGTCATAAGCATGACATAATTTTTTTCATTCGGCCCAGAATGTCACGGATGTGTTTTTTTGTAGTGTTTCTTCAAAAATTTTAAAAGGCAAAAATGTTCGTTGGGTTGAAAATATTCTCAAAGTAATTAACATATAAGAACCAACCTTGGATAAGATATTTAAATGCCCTAAAACAATCAAAACAGGGTTAAAATAGTAAGTTAAAATGCTTTCCAAATTATAAAAATTCCATAACATTTATGTAACTCCCAAACCTTTTTTCAGTGTCTAAATTAGCAACACTATTTATGGTCCAACTCTCATATTTTTACCAAACCTATTTGCTGTTTAATTTAAGTACTAAACAAAAGAACAAAAGCAATAGAAATAAAAAAATAAAAAAGGGAAAAGAAAAACAACCGAAGCCTACTATAGCTATGGACCTTAGCTATATATTGAGCAGACCCAGTCCAACTCCTCGTTGTCTTTCTCCCCTATTCATAGAAGCGTCGTGGACGCTTGCGCCTCGTCCATGGCCAGGATCTCCACTTGTCGGCCATCTGCAGTATCTTCGTGGTGGATAAGGAGGCCACCGATGCCCTGCACGGAAACCCTAGCCTTTGCCCCCTCTCCTCGCTCCCTCCCTCGATCTGGTTGAACCCGGACGCCCTCGCCGCCATGGTCGACCTCGCATGCATGCTCTACATCACCGCCGCGCCCTGAGCTCGTGTCCAACATCTTCGCCGTGCTCCGCTGCTTCGCCTACAACACCGGATCAATGACGAGGACCACCAACGCCATCGTCTATGTCGTCTTCTTCCTCGGATGCCGCCAGTCATCGCCATTCGATTTGCCTCCACCGAGCCTCCCTCAAGCCCACTGACCTGCTGGTCGACCCCGCTGTGAGCCTCTGCTCCTTTCCCCGCTCTCTATTGCCTCGCGCACGTCCTCGAGCGGAAGCTTTCTCTATAGCCGAAGCTCGGCTTTCTGTCGCCGTTGCCTTTGTTGTTCGGTAGCTAGACCCAGAGCAAACCGAGGCCACCGCCGCGTTCCAGGCACGCCCCGCCCGTTCCGCCAGCCACGCCCATGCCCCGCCTATCCACAGGCCACGTCTGCCTGTAGTTGCCCAGTTCACTCCCTGCCTCACCGCGGCCCGCCTTCCCCGCGCTCGCCGCCGGCCATCGGTCCCCGCCCTGCTCCGGCCGTCGCCCGCGCGCCAGCCTTTTCCCATGGGTGCTCCCACTCCCGCCTACGTTGCTCTGCCTGCTGTTGCTCGCTATGCTAGGAGCCGCCGCCGCAGCTTCTTGTTGCTCCCATGTGTTGTGTCAATGTCGCGGCCGTCCGCCGCTCGTCCCGGTCGCCCCTTAGCCGCGCCCCCGACCTCGCGTGCCGTTGCCCGCACCAGGCTGCCTAGGCCAGCGCCATCTCTGGCCAGGCATGGCTGCGGCCGCTTTGTGCTCGTGCGCGTGCACGCCTAGCCGCCGGCTGGCCATGGCCACTTCCTCCTGAGCTGGCCCTAATTAGTTTAGGCCTAATCCCCCTCCAAATCCCCACTGTTGACTTGTTGTTAAGTTCTTTTTAGTTGTTAGCTAGTGTATGACAAAGGGGCCCCACTGAGAATGAGACAAAATAAATAAACTTTTAATGACCGAGTCAATGACAGCCGGGACCAGCCTGCACTATTCCCCTTTTGACTAGTCAATGTTGACTAGGTCAACCCTGCCACTAGACCCCACCTGTCAGCCACTTTGCCAACTTTATGGGTACACTTCTGTGTAGCCATAGCATTTACCCTTTTATTTTCGAATAAATAAATATATTCATAATATTGTTTAAACCTCAGAAATTCATATAAACTCAATCGTAGCTCGGATGAAAATGTTTTGTACATGAAAGTTGCTCAGAAAAAACGTGATGATTGTTAATACGCACTCCATTCATCTGTCACGTGCCCCTAGCATAGTGAACATGGAACCATCCCCTCCGTTTCATCTGTCCGAAAATGCCAAATGTTGGGAAAACTTTCCCGGATGTTTTCCCCTTTCGCCGGTATCGTGTAGCACCGTGTTAGGTGACCCCTGGCGTAGCTTACTGTCATGTCATGCTTTCTATTGCATTTGTATGCCTGTTATTTATTGTTTCTTCCCCCTCCTTCTCCAGTAGACCGCGAGACCGCTGTCGATACCCCTATGGTCGACTACATCGATGATGACCCCTCCTTCTCGCCAGAGCAACTAGGCAAGCAAACCCTCCTTGATCATTCCAATATCGCCCATTCCCTTCTCTCTTATGCTTGCATTAGAACTGCTACTACTTTTGTATGATCATATTCTGATGCATAGCCTGATTTTGTAACCTGCAATTGTTACCTTACCTGCTTATCCTAAACTGCTTAGTATAGGTTGGTTAGTGATCCACTAGAGACCCCTCACCTTGTCCCAGTTTTGCTTGATGACCGATGACTCGATCAACGTGATTGACATTCAGGGCCCAGCATAGCACATCACCCCCCTTAGTTGCTCGACTCTACAGAGCTACTGTTGAGTGCCGAGGGTGATACCTCAAAACACACTCCTGATGATAACTCTGTAGTGTAGCTATTCGGTCATGGTCATCGAGGGTGATTCCTCCTTCAGCACTCCCGATAACGATTCTGTCGTGCAAACCCTCAAGTGTGGACCATTGAGGGTGATTCCTCCAACTCCACCTTGACGGTTACATCGAGTAGGGATCCTTCAAGGGTGATTCCTTAGAGTCTCCCTCGATGTTGTGGACCATCGAGTAGAAATCTATCGAGGGTGATTCCTCGGATTTCCCCCTTGCTGATTATAAGCACACAGATACTTCGACCTTACCTCAGAACTATGATGAAGTCGGGTCGGCCCCGAGGGGTACCCATGAGAGAAATGTGATGTCGGGTTCACCGTGAGAGTATCTGTAAGATGATGTGTAGTTGGGTTGACCTAGAGGGTACTTGCGAGTTTTCCACGCGGCACGGCCGGGCATTCTTAGCCCTTGCCGTAAGTCCGTGAGACGGGGCGACGGGACCACATATCGTGGATCATTGATCATCCCCGCGCGCTCCAAGAGACACTAACAGTTTGGATATGTGATCCGAGTAGGCATCTGGCCTTTTCGCACTAACCACCACGCGGGAATAAGTATGGGCACTCTGCGTCGTATGTATCAACCGAAAGCTCTTCGGATGTCAGCGACTGAGCGACGCGCGCCGGGTTGGGCTGGCTAAGCCTGCTGTCGGTGTCAAAACCGGTGGATCTCGGGTAGGGGGTCCCAAACTAAGCGTCTAAGGCTAATGGTAACAGGAGGCGGGCGACATGATGTTTACCCAGGTTCGGGCCCTCTTGACGGAGGTAATTCCCTACTTCCTGCTTGATTGATCTTGATGATATGAGTATTACAAGAGTTGATCTACCATGAGATCGGAGAGGCTAAACCCTAGAAGCTAGCCTATGATTCTGATTGTTGTTCTTGGTCCTACGGACTAAACCCTCCGGTTTATATAGACACCGGAGGGGGCTAGGGTTACACAGAGTCGATTACAGAGAAGGAGATCTACATATCCGAATTGCCAAGCTTGCCTTCCACGCCAAGGAGAGTCCCATCCGGACACGGGACGAAGTCTTCAATCTTGTATCTTCATAGTCCAACAGTCCGGCCAAAGTATATAGTCCGGCAGTCCGAGTACCCCCTAATCCAGGACTCCCTCAGTAGCCCCTGAACCAGGCTTCAATCACCATCGAGAGTAACGATCAGTCGAAGAACACCATGCATTGATGGGTGGACAAAGTGACAATTCAAAAGCAATGGATCCAACATTATGTTAATGAGTCTGACTCGCAGATTGTCTTCGGCATTGCAAGGCGGGTTCCTTCTCCGAATACTCCATAGAAGATTTTGAACACAAGGATCGTGTCCGGCTCTGCAAAACAAATTCTACATACCACCGTAGAGAGAATAATATTCCACAAATCTAATCTGCTGACAACTTTCCATAGCGTGACATCACGCCGTTGCCCGGTCTTTATACAAACCGTTTTTCCCAGCCTGCTACTGCACGTATTGCGAGGCGGTTTTATTGGCACGTCTTGTCGAAGCAGAGATCGTTTCCCCCTTATCACGGGATTCTCATCAATACGGGCGTGGGTAACCCAATCGTGTTGTTAGTATGACTCCTCGGATTTAGGCAAGTTCGAAACGGTCACGCGGAGGACGCTTGATATTCACCCTCCTTATAAAGAGGTCCAGACCCGTCCGTTTCTCTCCACGCCCAATCCTTCCCTTCCCCTACCTCGAGTTCCAGCACCCAAGGTTCAGGCTAAGCACTTCGGACCTTCAATCATGTCCGGGTCCAACCTTCAAGGCTGGTGGATGGCCTCTTCTGTCACAGAGGAGGACATCAAAAAGCTCAGGGAGGCTAGGTATCTGACCACCGAAATCCCCCACAGGCTACCTGCTCAAGGGCAGGTCATCCCCACTCGCGAACCCAATGAGAGTGTTGTATTTGTTTCCCACTTCCTTCGAGGGATCGACTTTAGTCTTGATCCCTTCCTAAGAGGGCTCATGTTCTATTATGGGCTAGATTTCCATGATCTAGCTCCAGATTCCATCCTTCACATCTCGTCGTTCATCGTCGTGTGTGAGGCTTTCCTTCGCATTACCCCACACTTCGGCTTATGGCTCAAGACCTTCAATGTGAAGACGAAGATGATCGACAGGCGACACGCGGAGTGCGGAGGCGCTATAGTAAGTAAGGGTGCCGACGCCCTATGGCCAAAAGGTTCTTTCCCGGAGGTGTCCAAATTATGGCAACGGGAGTGGTTTTACATCACAGCCCCCAGGGGCACAAAGTGGGCAGCCGCCCTAGCCTTTCGCCCAGGTCCTCCGCCCCAACTGGCATCATGGGTCAACAAAGGGCTGGACTGGGGGTCAGTTAATGATGGGCTGACATTGCAAAGCCGCATCCGAGATCTCCTCAGGAGGGAGGTCAGTCTTGTCACAGTAATGCAAGTAGTGCTGGTTCGTCGGGTCCTGCCATGCCAACGTCGATCTCTCCGCATGTGGAAGTTCAACCCGGAAGGACCGTGAACTATACAACACTTCTTCGGCATAACGCTCGAAGGGATGTATAGATTGTTCTTCGGATCATGAATAAAGTGTCCGGACGCCACCGAGGACGCGGGTCTCAACTGCAATCGCCCAGATACCCAAGTAAGTAATTCCGCGACTGAACTTGCTGTCTTTATATCTGTCACAGCATTATTCTGATAAACTACCCTCGGCCAGGACTGGATAAAAAAGGCAGAGAGGATCAGGTGTTCGGCCCCCCTTCCCGAAGGCTCGCCGGATCCTGTGCTAACCAGGATGCTTGAGCGCGCACCCTATCAAGTGCCATTAGGAGAAGATGAAGGGGGAACAGAGAAGCCGAGAGCGGGCTTCATACATTACACATCCACACCGGGGGAATTAGCGCCTCCGTAAAGGAGGATGATCGGGGAGGTGAATCTAAAATCCCCTCTCCCCACGGGAAGAAAAGGGGCGCCCCTGAAGATTTGGAAACGGAGGTTTCCAAGCGAGGGAAGAAACCATCGCCAGGGGGCCCCGGCCCGGAGGGCGTCTTTCCCGCACAGCGCCCGCAAGAGGGCCAGCCATCAACCGAGCCGTAAGTGAACAAACGCACTTTGATAAATATATCTTTTTCCTCTTGAGAATAACAACCAGGACACACGTTCTGCAGTCCGGCTCATAGCCCTTCTCAACAAAGTTCGTCTTCGGGGGATCTTCTTCCGGAGATGATGGAGAGCGAAATGCCTCCTCCAGCTTCACCGCTTCGCGAGACGGACAACCTTGAGGTGTCGTCGCGGAGGACTTCTCCTGATCTGCCAAGGACAGAAGGTAACTCTTCGGCCACCCGAAATCCGGAGTATCCGGCTCCTAAAGAGAGCGACAGAAAAAGCCCGGGACTATCTGGTACACAACCGGGCACATTGATGGGTCTTTTGGAGCAAGCGGCTATCTTAGAGGCACATCGTACCTTGATGGGTACGGTGGTTGAGAAGATTTCATCCGCCAAAACCGGGTTGAATGAAGCTTTTACGAGCCTACTAAGAGGCTTTGAGGTACGCAAAGTATTATGTATATATTTTTGACTGTACCGCACATGCTAGGTGTGCCCTGTATAGACAGTAGCCCCTGAGACTGTAACACCCCAAAATTTTGACCTTGTTTTATTAATTAAAATTTTGCCAGGAAAATAAATTTTTATCTTCTGGATTTATCTCTTGATTTCAGAACCTCTCTTATCTTTAATATTGTGGGTTTTTACCTCAAGTGGAAACTTTCCAAAAATATTATTGGACTTGTATACTCTCCCAATAAAACAATTCTTTATCAGTGGATTTATTTGCATAATTGTTTTTCATGAGTTTTATCCTTTTGAAATGATTTTTCATAAGTTTAGAGCCTCTTGTGCACTGCAACCATTTTAAATGCATTTAAAATTTTCACCAAAATTTGGGGATGTCATGTGATGTTTCCACATCACTTTTATGCAAAAAGATCTTTTGGCCCTTGGAGATTTTGAGCTCTACACCAAATTTTCAAATCTGGTCCAGTAGGTGTTTTTGCACTACAACCTATTTAAATATTCCTTTAAAAATTCTTCCAAGTGTTTGGAGATGTCAGTAGATGCATATAATTCAACTTCATGCAAAAACCCAGTGATGTTCTTTGAAAAATTTGAGTGAATCAACCTCATTTTCATTCTGGTCCAGCTTAGTGATTTGTACTGCAACCCTAAATTATCTTGCTCTAGTAACCCTGAGCTTTTTCCTACTTATAGACCACCCTGCAAAACCCTTAAGTCCAGGAGAGTGGACCCATTGGAGGGGTTTAAGTGCATGCAATAAGGCCTTTTTCTTTCTGTCCAAAACTGAAGGTTTGCAAAACTTGCACTAGCAAGTTTCTGGTCTTGCCCAAATGATCTTGCCATCATCACCTACATCTAGGGAGACCCTGATCGGGAGTTTTTGGCCACTCCAAGAGTTGCCTATATGCACTTAGCAATCTGTCGAGCACCTTGTGTGCATGGTCAGTTTTGACATGATTTTTGCCTTTGCACTGTGACCTTGCACCTCTGGACAAAATAGCATGTCCACTGAGCTCCTAGAAGACGCTAACCTAGACCTGCTACTTGCCAGCCTCACCCAAGCCCTGTGGCATGCATTGGCATTCTGTCAAGCACCTAGCGTGCGCGCTCTGGACGCGCCCAGAGCGCAGGTATTGCACGCGCACGCATCGAGCCACCGCGTCGCACTGCCGCCCTCCCCGCACCCGTTCTGGCCCTTGGCCACCCGCAGCCAGCACGCCCGCCCCTTCCCTCGCCGCAGAGCCGCCCCTGGAGCCCCACAGTGCCGCCGTCAGGTCGGCCACGGTGGCTAGCGGCCGGCCACAGTGGGCTCCTGCCCTGGACGGCGCCGCCCAAGCCACCCGCGCGCGCCAGCTGCTCCCTGGAACAGCCCGAGCTCATCCACAAGCTCGTCGGCACGCGCTCGTCGCCGCCACGTCGTCCTGCAGCTACAGAACGGCGGTCGCCGGCGTTCTTATCCACGGCCGCCGCAGGAACCAACCTCGACCCCTATAAATAGGAGCCCCCGAACCCGTCCCTGCACTGAGGCAACCTCCTTGCACCCCAGCAGTGCCCCCACGGCCAGCAAGCGACGGTGGGGAGCTTTCTTCCCCATCTCCGGCCAGTTCGGCCGTCGCCGCCCCCCCGGTCCCGCTCGTCGCAAACAGAGCTTCCCCCACCCTTCCAGCGCCACCGTTCGACTCCCCATGATCTTGCGGAGCTGCCCAGCACCACAGCCTCGATCGGAAAACACCGGAGCCCAAACCCCTAATCACTCCCGAAACGCCGTCCGCCGCGAAGCTCACCGCCGGCGGCCCCCTCCGTCCCCACCTGCCTAGCAACCACCGGGAGGACCGCCCTGGAACCACAGATCCATCCCCGCGCTCGGATACCATCGAGAGGCACCGTTCGCCGGCGAGGATCGCCGGAGCCCCCGCCTCGGCTCGGACAGCGCAGGAAGGAGGCGGGGGACTAGTCAAACCTGACCAGTGGGCCCGCTGGACCCACTGTCAGTGACCCAACCCCGCCACCACGTGTTTAAGTGGACGCATAAACCCCTGAAGTACGTCTCCTCTGCTTCGAAAACGTATTTTTCCCCCGAAACGTTTTCTTTTTCTGATTTTATTAAAAACAGAACTTTGACTAAACTTTGACTGGCTATATCTTTTAAAATAGAACTCCAAATGAATTAATTCTTTTTCCTACCTCTCTCAAATTCCACCTAGTTTACTTTAAGATTTATTTCAAAAATATCTAGGACAACTTTTTGCGCTGTTTTTAAAAGTATGTGTTATTTGAATATGTTGGAAATAGGATTTTCGAGGGGAGATTATAACTTTCAAAAGTTTTGGAGTGCACCTCACCCCTCCACACCTTGAAGGCAAGCATTCTGAATTCTGGCATAATATTTTTGTGTGTTGTTGATACGGTTACAACACCACCTTGACTTGGAGCATACGTTATTTTATGTGACGTTAAAATCATATGCATGAGTGCATAATGGAGATGCTTTGCTGTTAGAAATGGATATGCTGGTGATGGTAATCATCCTTGTAAGCTTCTCATGCATACCGGAAGGAAGCCGGGAAAGTCGCGGTCTTGGGTAGAGACGAGCTTATCCCTAGTTCCTCGTCGAGACGAGTATGTCCGGTATGGCATGGTGAGGCTTGATGAGTGGTGAGTTTATCTGTTAATGGAAATATATTTGTTATGCTAATCATACGGAGAATACTTGGACCTCCTGAGTCGGCCGTAGGTCGAGTCTTGTTCAGTAACCACCCCCCCCCCATACTGGTTTCGTACTACCACTTGTCCCTGCCGCAGGTAGGGTACGGTTCAGTAAGTTGTCAACCCCGTCCTAGCACACACCGTACAAAGAGGCCATGGTGGAAGATACCGGAGGCCTCCGGTAGTCATGCCACCTGGTCCGGGGGCATGGGTGTTTCCGGTTGGGACCGAGAGGGGGGCACCCCTTAGACCGCGCGATATAAATTTGATCCCATGCTAAGTCGAGGTTGTAGCCTCCCCACTTAGAGTTTTGCTTGACAGGTGTCATGGGTGATTCCAGACGCCGGTAAGTTAAGCTGGTGTGTGCGGGTCAGGTGTGTTTTCGATTAAAAGACCGTAAATGGAAGGAGTCCCGATGGACTAAAGAAATCCATTACTCGTGGGTAAAGAGTACACCCTCTGCAGAGGTTAAATCTATTTGTATAGCCGTGTCCATGGGTAAGGACCACAGTCTGAGATGGGTCTAGTGTCGGTCTTTGTGTCGATCTTAGTGTCGGTCTTCGGAGGAGAGACTACTAAACCGAAACATGGATCATGACTTGTGACTTATGATGATTATGATTATTATTATTGTGGACTAACCATTTACCTTATTTGAATTATTGAGTATCCCTGGGACGGTTCTACCTCCTGGATACTCACTGCGACCATTCTCTTATAAGCCCTTTATGTGGTGTCGCATAGACGCCCGACTGTGGCATGCTTGCTACTTCTTTTATATTATAAGCCCTTTATGTGGTGTCGCTCAGACGCCCGACTGTGGCATGCTTGTCATTTTTATTATTTATAAGCCCTTTATGTGGTGTCGCATAGACGCCCGACTGTGGCATGCTTGTTATTTCTTTTATCTATAAGCCCTTTATGTGGTGTCGCTCAGACGCCCGACTGAGGCATGATTTATCTTCTTATCTGTTCGAGGCGTCGCTTCAGACACTCGATCGGTGCATTCTACTTCCACTCCCGTATTGCATATTCATATTTTACCCGCATGCGTGCATCATGGTTTTCACTTATCTCGTGACAGACGTTATGATCATAGAATATTTCGGAGCATGATTATCCCTTGTTATATTATACCCGTGTTCATAATGTTTGCGAGTACATTCAAAAGTACCCACTGGCTTTTCCTTGGCTATTGGCTTGGCCAGATTTCTCGCATGGAGAGGAGCGTTGCGATGACGGCCCTGGAACCTACGCCATGATGATAGCAGCCTCGCGAAGATAGGAGTTATCCTGGTCAGCTGTTCCTGTGGAAATGGAGTCCCATAGACGCAGATGAACCACAAACCGCTTCCGCCATCAACCACTAGAAACCATTTGTTGTACTCATAGGCCACAATGGTCTTGTACTACATATTTTGTACTTTGCTTGGAATTTCTGTATCAAGTTGGTGCCTCATCAGCTAACAGTAATCCTGGGGCTGGTGAGCACAAGGGCCATTTTCTGGAAAATTAATATCCCGAAAAAACCGGTCCTGACAAACTTGGTATCAGAGCCAGGCTGACCATTGGCTAATCCTATATTAGCCAGGTCGAAAAACCTAGGTTAACAAACCCACCAGACCTTAACCTAACCCCGGCCAAGCTTCTCGCGTAAGATAGCCACACAGTGACCCCGACGGTTTTGGCAGTCGGTGCCCAACCTATCAGCCTAGCCTGTCGATCACGCGCCAGTGACCGACACCTAACATGTCTCATTCGCAAGCGTGCGAAGGAAGACTCCGTCCCCTTTTTCTATAAAAAGGGCACGCTAGCCTCAACACAGCACAGCACAGCCTCTTTTCCAAACCAAGCTGCGATGCCTGGACCCGTTGTTCACAATGAGACCATAGCCACCAACCTTGGAGGTTTTGTGACCGTGCTCGCAAACCTCACCCGCCGTGCCTATGCATTAGAAGAGCCCCCAGAATATGTTGTGTACCAAGGACCCATGAGCGGTGAGAGCCGTCAATTCTGGGCCACTCTACACATCTATGGTAGGGGTCTATCACCAGAACGCCCCTACAGGTTCACTGGAAGGACAACTTCCTTTGAGCCACAAGCCATCCAACTGGCAGCTCGAGAGGCTATAGTTCAACTACGGCACTTGTCGCCCAGAGTTAACTGTCGCTCGTTCTACTACTACCCCCTAGCCGTGACGGGTATGGTAGGCCGCCCCAGGTTGCCAACAGAGATCACGAGATGGATCCTGCACTATTGCATCTGGTGCGCTATGTAAGCGCACCAGAGGAACTGTTCGATCAAATCACCCTTGATCTGATCGCAGCTCGTGGTGAACTAGTTCGCCGAGCCCCAGCAAGAGGAGAAGTGGAACCCGACGCCGACAACCCAGTCGTGCTGTTCGGACACCCGATCGAGTCCTTGAGGTCTGCCCCAGCCATCGACCAAAATGCTTTGGTGTCCCCAGAAGTGCTTCGTCGCCTTTTGGGAACACGCTCCAACGGGATTGTGGCCAACAACCCCCGCGATGGTCATCATCGCTACCCCGACCCTGCAGCCCCTCAACCTCATCCAGCTAATCCCGACGGTGAAACCCATGGAGAACCCTCGACGTCCACTAGACAAGCCCACTTAGATATTAACGAAGTAGACTAAGTCGCTCGAGTAGTACCGAGCCTTAGTATTTCTACGCCTTGTAATTGTGTGAGCCTGTATCACCATAATTAAATGTTGTCTGCTTGTGCGCCCCTATTTTGGAATAGTAGCCATGCATATGTACGTTAGCGTACAGTTACTTTTTTTTATAATTCCGGGCGCAGCTACCAAAAACCACCGCGACGACACCCACAGTAATGCGTCACTTTGTGGGATATGTGTATCTGTGGCATTGACCCCGACCCCATAGAACAGAACCGACAAACTAGTTACCCTTCAGCACTGTAAATAACCCAACCCCAATGCTATATAAAAGGCCACCTCGTGACCTTGCCAAGTGCCCCTCACCTTGTGCGCAACACTCACAGCCATTTCTTTGCCATGCCGACTCCCAGTATTTATCTGAGAACTCCAGACGCAACCCCGGGTAGTTTTGTTAAATTATTGTGGGACTTTACCTGCAGTACCATGAGTGCCATCCATCCACCCCAGTACGAGTTGCTCAAATCGAGGATCACCCCATCCACCTCGAAATATTGGGCAGTGGTGCACATCCCTCCCGCAAACCCAAACCAAGACCCAACGGAAGTCTCCTTCGTGGGGAAATCCATGCCGACTCCGCATATGGCCATAGAAGCTGCTGCGTACGAAGCGCTCGCTCGTCTTCGATTCACGGTACCCTATGCCAGCGAACGAGGATATTATTATTTTCCGAGTCGTGCAGCACCCGGAGAAGTAGCATCTTTTCCCGGTGGACGAATTGAGAGAGATCCAGTACTGGCCAACCTTGCCCAGTATATTATCGCTCAAGAGCGTTTGACTCAGCGGGTAATGGGTTATCTCCAGAGCCTCGCTGATTTAAATCCTCAGATCGCTATTGGCAGACCACTGAGGCCTGACCAGGAGAGACGCATTCATCGGCTAGTCAACCCGCTTCCCCCGATAGAAGAGGAGTGTGCCCCAGTACCAGAGACGTTTTCTCAGGACCATGTCCTTTTGCCGTTTTTATTGTAGACGTCACCGCTATGTTTATTATCCCAGTATTTATTTATGTGTTGTAACTGGTACGTGGTATCCAAAATTTGTGCGACGGATCAAATATTTGGTTTCAATTATGTGAGCAGTTTTACTGCTGTTAATTTTGATTTAACTAATTTTCACTCACGATAAATTTTGTAGTGAGATTTCTTTCCCTGAGTTGCTGCAGCATATGCCTCTTCACGACATAGATTTTTATTCGCGCAGCACCACAACAGCAGACTCCCAACCACAACCACTCGACCTTGTGCGCTAATTACAAATCCTCGTACACTTTTTGCACCGAACTATTCACACCCGAGGACACCATAGTCTCAGTAAGAGAGATTTGTGAGTAATAATTCGGGCGCAAGTTGCTCTAGCACACAGACAGCAGTTAGCACTCGATGCCGCACCTAATCCTCGTGATCACCGCCACCGCGAAGAGCTAACACTCGAGCGGCAGCATCATGACGATCATCAAGGATCATCGCGCACAGGAGCACGGAGAACCCCAGCAACGTCGCCAAACCTCCGCACATCAGGACCACGTACAAGTCCGGCATCACCTCCGCCATTAGAGCCCCGTCTCGAGATCCTGCAAACAAAAATGGAGGAGAAGGAAGGAGAAGTAGAAGCGAGGCTAGGTGTGAGGAAGAAGAAAGGAGCACCGCGATCATTTTATAGCTCGAGATCGGTGTACGGTGGGCGAGGTCCACCAGCGCCGCTCGTCGCTCGATCGCCGGTGTTCGGAGGCGAATCCGCGAGCAGTGCTGACAGTGCACTGGCCCGCGAGGTGAGTGCACGCTGCACCGGCAGCTAGCACGCCGCGCACTACCGCAGTACGACCTAGATGCCCTACGCGCTAGACGTCGCCGGTGGAGAAAGTGCGGGAAAGCCCGCGAGAGAGAGCAAGAAGAGAGAGCCAGAGGTAGAAGAAGAGGCCGACAGTGGGCCCCGGGTCCACCTGTCAGCCAGAGAGAGCACTGTGCTCTCGGGTACGACCAGCGTATTTTAGTAATTTAGATTTTATTCTAAATTACTGTATCCAACGTAGAAATATCTCGTTTTCCCCAACCATGGATTTTTCCACGCAGCGCCAGTATACCACACTGTAGTTTTTACACCACTTATTGCCCTCTCACTGTAGCCACATTTTATTGCATTGTAGGATGATTTTTTTGGTAAGAGCAATGTTTGTTCAAAACAGTTTTTAACAAATCTCGAGGACGAGATTTTTCTTAAGGGGGGTAGTGTTGTAACACCCCAAAATTTTGACCTTGTTTTATTAATTAAAATTTTGCCAGGAAATTAAATTTTTATTTTCTGGATTTATCTCTTGATTTCAGAACCCCTCTTCTCTTTAATATTGTGGGTTTTTACCTCAAGTGGAAACTTTCCAAAAATATTATTGGACTTGTATACTCTCTCAATAAAACAATTCTTTATCAGTGGATTTATTTGCATAATTGTTTTTCCTGAGCTTTATTCTTTTAAAATGATTTTTCATAAATTTGGAGCCTCTTGTTGCACTGCAACCATTTGATAATGCATTTAAAATTTTCACCAAAATTTGGGGATGTCATGTGATGTTTCCACATCACTTTTATGCAAAAATATCTTTTGGTCATTGGAGATTTTGAGCTCTACATCAACTTTTCAAATCTGGTCCAGTAGGTATTTTTGCACTACAACCTATTTAAATATTCCTTTAAAAATTCTTCCAAGTGTTTGGAGATGTCGATAGATGCACATAATTCAACTTCATGCAAAAACCCAGTGATGTTCTTTGAAAAATTTGAGTGAATCAACCTCATTTTTATTCTGGCCAGCTTAGTGATTTGTACTGCAACCCTAAATTATCTTGCTCTAGTAACCCTGAGCTTTTTCCTACTTATAGACCACCCTGCAAAATCCTTAAGTCCAGGAGAGTGGACCCATTGGAGGGGTTTAAGTGCATGCAATAAGGCCTTTTTCTTTCTGTCCAAAACTGAAGGTTTGCAAAACTTGCACAAGCAAGTTTCTGGTCTTGCCCAAATGATCTTGCCATCATCACCTACGTCTAGGGAGACCCTGATCTGGAGTTTCTGGCCACTCCAAGAGTTGCCTATATGCACTTAGCAATCTGTCGAGCACCTTGTGTGCATGGTCAGTTTTGACATGATTTTTGCCTTTGCACTGTGACCTTGCACCTCTGGACAAAATAGCATGTCCACTGAGCTCCTAGAAGATGCTAACCTAGACCTGCTACTTGCCAGCCTCACCCAAGCCCTGTGGCATGCATTGGCATTCTGTCAAGCACGTAGCGTGCGTGCTCTGGACGCGCCCAGAGCGCACGTTTTGCACGCGCACGCACCTAGCCGCCGCGTCGCACTGCCGCCCTCCCCGCACCCATTCTGGCCCTTGGCCACCCGCAGCCAGCACGCCCGCCCCTTCCCTCACCGCAGAGCCGCCCCTGGAGCCCCACAGTGCCGCCATCAGGTCGGCCACGGCGGCTAGCGGCCGGCCACAGTGGGCTCCTGCCCTGGACGGCGCCGCCCAAGCCACCCGCGCGCGCCAGCTGCCCCCTGGAACAGCCCGAGCTCATCCACAAGCTCGTCGGCACGCGCTCGTTGCCGCCATGTCGTCCTGCAGCTACAGAACGGCGGTCGCCGGCGTTCTTATCCACGGCCGCCGCAGGAACCAACCTCGACCCCTATAAATAGGAGCCCCCGAACCCGTCCCTGCACTGAGGCAACCTCCTTGCACCCCAGCAGTGCCCCCACGGCCAGCAAGCGACGGTGGGGAGCTTTCTTCCCCGTCTTCGGCCAGTTCGGCCGCCGCCGCCCCCCCCCCGGGGTCCCGCTCGTCGCAAACAGAGCTTCCCCCACCTTTCCAGCGCCACCGTTCGACTCCCCATGATCTTGCGGAGCTGCCCAGCACCACAGCCTCGATCGGAAAACACCGGAGCCCAAACCCCCAATCACTCCCGAAACGCTGTCCGCCGCAAAGCTCACCGCCGGCGGCACCCTCCGTCCCCACCTGCCTAGCGACCACCAGGAGGACCGCCCTGGAACCACGGATCCATCCCCGCCCTCAGATGCCATCGAGAGGCACCGTTCGCCGGCGAGGATCGCCGGAGCCCCTGCCTCGGCTCGGACAGAGGAGGAAGGAGGCGGGGTCTAGTCAAACCTGACCAGTAGGCCCACTGGACCCACTGTCAGTGTCCCAACCCCGCCACCACGTGTTTAAGTGGACGCGTAAACCCCTAAAGTACGTCTCCTCTGCTTCGAAAATGTATTTTCCCCCGAAACGTTTTCTTTTTCTGATTTTATTAAAAACAGAACTTTGACTAAACTTTGACTGGCTATATCTTTTAAAATAAAACTCCAAATGAATTAATTCTTTTTCCTACCTCTCTAAAATTCCACCTAGTTTACTTTAAGATTTATTTCAAAAATATCTAGGACAACTTTTTGCGCTGTTTTTAAAGTATGTGTTATTTGAATATGTTGGAAAATAGGAATTTGGAGGGGAGATTATAACTTTCAAAAGTTTTGGAGTGCACCTCACCCCTCCACACCTTGAAGGCAAGCATTCTGAACCTGGCATAATATTTTTGTGTGTTGTTGATACGGTTACAACACCACCTTGACATGGAGCATTCGTTATTTTATGTGACGATACGATCATACGCGTGAGTGCATAATGGAGATTCTTTGCTGTTAGAAATGGATATGCTGGTGATGGTAATCATCCTCGTAAGCTTCTCATGCATACCGGAAGGAAGCCGGGAAAGTCGCTGTCTTGGGTAGACACGAGCTTGTCCCTAGTTCCTCGTCGAGACGAGTGTGTCCGGTATGGCATGGTGAGGCTTGATGAGTGGTGATTTATCTGTTAGTTGGAAATATATTTGTTATGCTAATCATACGGAGAATACTTGAACCTCCTGAGTCGACCGTAGATCGAGTCTTGTTCCAGTAACCCCCCCATACTTGTTTCGTACTACCACTTGTCCCTGCCGCAGGTAGGGTACGGTTCAGTAAGTTGTCAACCCCTTCCTAGCACACACCGTACAGAGAGGCCATGGTGGAAGATACCGGATGCATCCGGTAGGCATGCCACCTGGTCCGGGGGCATGGGTGTTTCCGGTTGGGACCGAGAGGGGGCACCCCTTAGAGCGCGCGATATAAATTTGATCCCATGCTAAGTCGAGGTTGTAGCCTCCCCACTTAGAGTTTTGCTTGACAGGTGTTGTGGGTGATTCCAGACGCCGGTAAGTTAAGCTGGTGTGTGCGGGTCAGGTGTGTTTTCGATTAAAAGACCGTAAATGGAAGGAGTCCCGATGGACTAAAGAAATCCGTTACTCGTGGGTAAAGAGTACACCCTCTGCAGAGGTTAAATCTATTTGTATAGCCGTGTCCATGGGTAAGGACCACAGTCTGAGATGGGTCTAGTGTCGGTCTTTGTGTCGATCTTAGTGTCGGTCTTAGTGTCGGTCTTCGGAGGAGAGACTACTAAACCGAAACATGGATCATGACTTGTGACTTATGATGATTATGATTATTATTATTGTGGACTAACCATTTACCTTATTTGAATTATTGAGTATCCCGGGGACGGTTCTACCTCCTGGATACTCACCACGACCATTCTCTTATAAGCCCTTTATGTGGTGTCGCATAGACGCCCGACTGTGGCATGCTTGCTACTTCTTTTATATTATAAGCCCTTTATGTGGTGTCGCTCAGACGCCCGACTGTGGCATGCTTGTCATTTTTATTATTTATAAGCCCTTTATGTGGTGCCGCATAGACGCCCGACTGTGGCATGCTTGTTATTTCTTTTATCTATAAGCCCTTTATGTGGTGTCGCTCAGATGCCCGACTGAGGCATGATTTATCTTCTTATCCTTTCGAGGCGTCGCTTCAGACACTCGATCGGTGCATTCTACTTCCACTCCCGTATTGCATATTCATATTTTACCCGCATGCGTGCATCATGGTTTTCACTTATCTCGTGACAGACGTTATGATCATAGAATATTTCGGAGCATGATTATCCCTTGTTATATTATACCCGTGTTCATAATGTTTGCGAGTACATTCAAAAGTACCCACTGGCTTGTCCCTGGCTATTGGCTTGGCCAGATTTCTCGCATGGAGAGGAGCGTTGCGATGACGGCCCCGGAACCTACGCCATGATGATAGCAGCCTCGTGAAGATAGGAGTTATCCTGGTCAGCTGTTCCTGTGGAAATGGAGTCCCATAGACGCAGATGAACCACAAACCGCTTCCGCCATCAACCACTAGAAACCATTTGTTGTACTCATAGGCCACAATGGTCTTGTACTACATATTTTGTACTTTGCTTGGAATTTCTGTATCAAGATGGTGCCTCATCAGCTAACAGTAATCCTGGGGCTGGTGAGCACAAGGGCCATTTTCTGGAAAATTAATATCCCGAAAAAACCGGTCCTGACAGAGACTCTGGTTGCTAACCACAGGCGGCAAACAGAGGATCATAATCCCAGGTAGTGATTGCACTGCTTTCATGTGCAGGTAGCTGAGGGTCCGGCGGCAGACCGGACTGCTGATTTGGCCGAACTAAGGCGGCAACTTGACGTGGCGGATGCCGACATCGCGCTTGTGAACAAGCGGCTTGACGAGGCACAGGGTATGTATTTTCGAGTGGTCAGCAAATATTAAGAGGAGTATGATGCTAGTATCTGTAATATGCTTTTGACTGCAGATGGAGCTGCCGCCGTGGAGACCCTGCGGGCGGAACTTGCCCGAGCCAAGGAACAAGCCAGAAGAAGTGATGCGGCCGCCTTGAAGGCAGCCAAAGAGTTGAAAGCCGAAAAGGCTGCTCATCGCCAAAGCGAGGAGAGAATTGCCAACATGGCTCTTGAGCTGCAAAATGCCGCTAGCCGCTATGAGCTCCTCGAAAGGGAAAGCCAGGCGAAGGCGGCTGACTTGGAAAAGGCCTTGGAAGCAGCCAAGGAAACGCGCTCTGAAATCAGAGCGGCCCGGGAAGAGCTTCGTCAAGCCGGAGATATCACGACTGGGAAGCCCTTCCTACTGCGGACTAAGTTCGGCGATCCAAGGTATGCCCCTCTGGATAAATTATGGAGTGCTGCAGACGCATACCTGGACTTAGCGAAGAGTGTTGCCGATGCGACTGAGTATTTCAAAGATCAGAAGGATCATGAGGTGGAAAGGTTGTTCTGGTCGCAATTCAGTGCTCCAAAGCGTCCGGTGTTGTTAAATGAACAAATGGCCAAGTGGGCCGAGCTCCATAGGTTGTCCGGGCTTGCCATGAGGTCTGTCGTGGATCATCTTTGGCCGAAGGAACCAAGTCCGAAAAGTTATTTTGGGTTAGTGCAATGATTTATCCGTGTTGTGCCGCATATCGACGCTATGAAGAGGTCGGCATGCATAGAGGGTGCGCGGATGGCTCTTGCCCGTGTCAAGACATACTGGGCGGATATGGTGGCCACCGCTATTGCAACCAGGCGTCCGGCCGGAGGCCAGGACTCGCCCGAGCACTATTTTGAAGAAGTCCTAGAAGGCGCCCGTTTAATTGAGGCTCAGTGCTCGAAGAGTATCATGTTCAAATGACATGTATCTTGATTGAAAAAACAATGCTATTTTGATTATAAAGGCTATTTTTATACTTTTGCCCGTAAAGTATTAAGTGCCTCCTGTGCGGCCGTTTATGTATATATGTATATAACCTGAAAGATTGCAGTCGTCGGCTTCATCCCCCACGCATATAATGCGGGGGTGTTCGGTAAAGCGCATGCTCACACTTAATCCAACGTCCTGGTCCGTTTGAGGAGGTGATAGTGCGGCGAACAAGGCAATCGGACTATATAGCTTTAACACTTTCACTTAGCCATAGGAGTTTGACGGTGGGGCTACTATATAGCCCCTGGTACATCTGCGATCATCTGAATACGGTGCGCGTACGTACATGACCGGGAAACGGTCCTTCGTTAATGCGGAGGAACCGCGAAGATTCCGCTGAGTCATAGAGTGGTTGACCAGTCTCACGCTTTATCATGACAGTCAGTTTTCGGCTTTCTCTACTGAGGTGCTCATCCAGATAAACCAGGGCACAATCACAGTAGTTCTCCCAGTGCTACCTTAGCCGATATAGCGGAATGTAAGGTACCAAAACATGGGAGCCGGGCAAACCCAACATTTGACCAAAGACATGATTCAGAGCTGATGCATATAAGCCCAAACTCGCGACGCCGAACACTTCCTAAGGTATTCGGACTTTACAACATATACTGGGCTGAGTAGCGCCCTCAATAATGAGCCCCAAATTTCCAGGTATGTGCATTACTCTTGGCGTGACAAAATGCCAATATCCCTCTCGGTTGTGTGAAGTATCCGGAGGGTGTGAATCAACAAAAGACGTTAAAAAGGTTTACACATGGGCTTAATCTAAAAAGAAACCTTTGGACGGGGCCCTGCTGCACGTCTGCGCCTTTGTCTCCATTGTGCTGTGTCCTGGAGGGGTGTAGCACGGTGATCATCTGAAAAAACAAAAAATCCAGGTGAAAGAATTTGGTGTGATCGTGCGAAAAGTTGGTTATTCTTAATGAACCATGAAAATTCAATATATGGTATATGAATAGGGTCTAGCCAAACTTATGGACCCTTTTACGTGCGGGCAGCCCCTAGCACCACATGTGGGGGTGTGTCAGCCGACCAAGCTCAGGTTTATCTGGGTTGCTACAACTAGTGGTGCGTCGGACACGTCTAGCCGCATGCTTGGTCCTGACGATCGATCATTTATTCAGGTTGGGGAGGCCGTTTAGTGGTTCGGCTATTAGAGCCACCACGTATTCTTCCGCACGCAGAGAACGCTCTGTATTTCCGCTAATTGAGATGACGCCACGTGGACCGGGCATCCTGAGTTTAAGATAAGCATAATGCGGAACTGCGTTAAAACGAGCGAAGGTCGTTCTTCCGAGTAGTGCATGGTAGCCGCTTCGGAATGGAGCGATGTCGAAGATTAGTTCTTCGCTTCGAAAGTTGTCAGGGGAACCGAACACAACCTCTAATGTTAGAGAGCCCGTACAGTGGGCCTCTGCGCCTAGTATTACCCCTTTAAAGGTAGTACCGCTTTGGCGAATTCTTGATGGGTCTATCCCTATTTTGCGGACAGTGTCCTGATATATTAGATTGAGACTACTGCCGCCATCCATAATGACTCGGGTGAGATGGTATCCATTAATTATTGGGTCGAGCACCAAGGCAGCCGAACCTCCATGCCGGATACTGGTCGGATGATCCCTGCGATCGAAAGAGACCGGCAGGCCGACCATGGGTTGAATTTGGGGGCGACTGGCTCTACAGCGTATACGCCTCAGAGTGCGCATTTGTGCCTCCTCTTTGGTATGTGAGTTGCGTAAATCATGTTCACTGTTTGACCTCTGGTGGAAATTTTTTCTGTCCCCCTGTTTTCGGCTGGCGAGGCTCATCCTCGTCTTCACTTAGCGTCTCCCTCCCTTTGTGTTCGGCATTTAGTTTGCCGGCCTGCTTGAAGACCCAGCATTCTCTGTTGGTGTGATTTGCAGGTTTTTCGGGGGTGCCATGGATCTGACATAATTTGTCTAGAATCTTGTTTAGGCTGGACAGTCCATCTCTGGTGCCTTTG
This sequence comes from Triticum aestivum, assembly GCF_018294505.1. Lineage (NCBI taxonomy): Eukaryota > Viridiplantae > Streptophyta > Magnoliopsida > Poales > Poaceae > Triticum > Triticum aestivum. Next base: position 553,738,294 of record NC_057799.1, on the reverse strand, counting down.
AATGGCTTCTTCCGCTGACCGGGTCGAGAGCCCCTGAATCCGGGGTTTACCGCCGTGTTGTCTGGGCTGTCCTCATTATTTTGACGCTTGTTTTTATTGCGTCGTGGCTTTGCATTGCCATCCCTGACTTCGGATGTCCCTGGGTCGTTGGTACCACTGCGGGCCAACCAACTATCCTCGCCCGCGCAAAAGAGGGTCATGAGGCTTGTGAGGGCTGCCATTGTCCTCGGATTTTCCTGGCCGAGGTGTCTGGCCAGCCATTCGTCCCGAACACTGTGCTTGAAGGCCGCTAAGGCTTCGGCGTCCGGGCAGTCGGCAATTTGATTCTTCTTAGTGAGAAATCTGTTCTAGAGCTTTCGGGCTGACTCTCCGGGTTGTTGAATTATGTGACTTAAGTCGTCTGCATCTGGAGGTCGGACATAGGTCCCTTGAAAATTAGCCCTAAAAGCATCCTCAAGTTCTTCCCAACTTCCAATTGAGTTTTCGGGGAGGCTTCTCAACCAGTGTCGAGCTGGTCCATTCAACTTGAGGGGCAGATATTTAATGGCGTGGAGATCATCTCCGCGAGCCATGTGGATGTGAAGGATAAAATCCTCAATCCAGACCGCAGGGTCTGTCGTTCCGTCATATGCCTCTATGTTCACGGGTTTAAATCCCTCTGGAAATTCATGATCCAACACCTCATCGGTGAAGCACAGGGGGTGCGCAGCGCCCCTGTATTTTGACGTGTCATGGCATACTTCTGACGGTTGTAGTGTTCGGTTTTGATTCCGAACTGTTATTCGATCAACATGATCGTTTGGGTGGCCCTGATCCTGTGTCAGAGCACACTTTCTAGATCCATAGATGGACCTGGCCATACCGGCTTTTTGACAAGGTGCTCACGTAGATCATGTGCTGACTTGTGTGCGGCATTACTAGCCGCTTTATCTCGGTCGCGGGGTGGTCGGTCCGGCCGATCGGCCGTATTATTTTTCGGCGGTATGGGCTTTATAACCTCGTCGTCGAATTCAGGCAGAAGCTTGCGATTTGGGTAGCTCTTGGTGTGGCGATCGCCGCCGTATTTTTCTTCAGGGTCTAGCACTTTGTTCCATCTGTGGTTGACCGTGTCCTGCACGGCGTTAAGCATTTGCTTCTGCTTCTTCAAGCTCCTCGCGGTGGCGATAAGCCTTTTGCGGAGGTCTTCTTGTTTCGAGTGCTTTTCCGGGGTGATGAGTGCATCGTCGTTCGGACTGTTCTCCTCTCCGGAGACAGGTTTATGAGTTTTATCTCCGCCGTTGCTATGATCGAACGGCAGCCCCGGACTATGTTCGTCGTCCCCTGGCTCATCCTGCTCCATCGCTGGGTCTATGGGGTCGTCCGGGGTATTATTTACTCTTGCGTTGTTATCGCTGTTTTTACTATGGCGGGATTTGGAGCGGCGTCGACGCCGTCGCTTTGGTTGCTTATCAAGGGGATTATCCTCCATTGCATCCTTCCGTTCCTCGCTGTCGCTTTCTTTGGGTGTGTCCACAATGTATATATCATATGATGAGGTGGCTGTCCAGCGCCCTGTGGGCGGTGGCTCCTGTTCTTCTCCGGCATCGTCGTCCATACCGTCGATGTCTTGGGAGTCGTAATCCAGCGTGTCGGTTAAGTCATCGACAGTGGCTATTAAGTGGGTGATGGGTGGGTAACAAATTTCTTCGTCGTCCGCTCCCCACTCAAGCTGGACATAGTTCAGCCCGGAATCCCCTGACAGGGAGAGAGATTTCAATGAATTTAGCACGTCACCCAATGGTGAGTGCTGAAAGATGTCCGCGGCGGTAAACTCCATGATCGGTGCCCCATCAAATTCTATAGGCACGGATGCATGCGGTTCGGAGCCTATGGCCGGAAACGAGTCCGAAGGCCTGATGACACAGACCTCATTAGAAGTGAGATCTGTGTTCGGCTCTATCACCGATGAGTGTGCGGCATCCATGGCGGGGTCCATCCGCCCGTCCTCGGATGGCACGATCTGCTCCGGATTAGGAGCCAGGGTAGCCGCAGGTGCGATCTCCTGAACACCGCCCGATGGCAGATCGAAGTCATGCTCACCGTGAATATTCAGCGCACCTGCCGTGGGCTCGAATCCGTCGAAGATCAAGTCTCCGCGTATGTCGGCAGTATAGTTCAAGTTTCCAAGCCTGACCTGATGGCCAGGGGCGTAGCTGTCGATCTGCTCCAGATGGCCAACCGAATTGGCCTGCAGTACGAAGCCGCCGAATACGAAGATCTGTCCAGGGAGGAAACCCTCAACCTGGATCGCATCGTTGAAGATGATTGAAGGAGCCGTCAAGCTTTATTGCGACGACACAGTGGAACACTCAATGAAAGCACCAATGTCGGTGTCAAAACCAGCGGATCTCGGGTAGGGGGTCCCGAACTGTGCGTCTAAGGCTAATGGTAACAGGAGGCGGGGGACACGATGTTTACCCAGGTCCGGTCCCTCTCGACGGAGGTAATACCCTACTTCCTTCTTGATTGATCTTGATGATATGAGTATTACAATAGTTGATCTACCACGAGATTAGAGAGGCTAAACCCTAGAAGCTAGCCTATGATTCTAATTGTTGTTCTTGGTCCTACGGACTAAACCCTCCGGTTTATATAGACACCGGAGGGGGCTAGGGTTACACAGAGTCGGTTACAGAGAAGGAGATCTACATATCTGAATTGCCAAGCTTCCCTTCCACGCCAAGGAGAGTCCCATCCGGACACGGGACGAAGTCTTCAACCTTGTATCTTCGTAGTCCAACAGTCCGGCCAAAGTATATAGTCCGGCAGTCCGAGTACCCCCTAATCGAGGACTCCCTCACCTGCGCTTGTGTAAGGGGGCTAGATCTGCTCATCGGTCGCATACGCAACACGCAGGAGTGCAAAGGGTCATGGGCCCAACACCCCTGCGCGCTTAGGATGTAGACCGGCGTGTTGGCCTCTCTGTTGAGCCTAGGTAGGACTGCGGTGTGTTGATCGACCGAGGCCGGTCATGACCTGATGGTGTGTCCGGCCGGAGTTGATCGAGCTTGTTGGGTAAGTTTGTGCACCCCTGCAGGGAAGATTGATCTATTCGAATAGCCGTGTCCACGATAACAGACGCTCGGAGTTGTATCCCGATCGATAAAACTAGTACTTGATGCTGAGCATGAAATGGATATGTGGCTCCGGGATTGCTTTCTTGCAGGGAGTCGAGGAAGTGATCTCTGTGCGATGTTACAACATACTTACTACTATTATAATATGTTGCCCCTTATCTCTTCTGATGCTGCAAGATGCTTGAAGATGCTAGTCTTCGATTGGCTAGGCTTTTCCCCTTCTCTTCTGGCATTCTGCAGTTCAGTCCACAGATAGAGCCCATTCCTTTGATACAGGTGCATACTTAGTTTAGATCCAATGTAAGTCTTGCGAGTACTTCGGATGAGTACTCACAGTTGCTTTGCTACCTCTTTTCCCCATATACCCGATTGTTGCGATCAGATGGCAGATCCCAGGAGCCAAACGCCACCACCGACAACTACTACTACCCCAAGGGTGCCTACTACTATGTGGAGACTGCCCACAATTTGGAGTAGTTAGGAGGCTCCTAGGCAGGAGGCCTTGCCTTTTCAATCACCATTAATGTTGTGCTAGCCTTCTTAAGGCAAGCTTGTTTAACGTATGTCTGTACTCAGATATCGTTGCTTTCGCTAACTCGTTTGTACTCGAGCTAATATATTTGAGCCCTCGAGGGCCCTAGCTTGTAATATCAAGCTTGTATTATTTTATTTTGTGTCTAGAGTTGTGTTGTGATATCTTCTCATGATCCCTGATCTTGTTTGTACACATTTGCGTGTATGATTGAATCGGGGGCGTCACAAGTTGGTATCAGAGCCAGATTAAGGATCGAGTAAAAGTTTGTATCAGAGCCGATTGCCTATAGGTAGGCCCCTTTCAAACTCGTTGGCCAAAGTTGAGTCTAGTATTTGAAAAACTTTTACTAACATTTTTGTGTGGCTTACGTGCCCACATCACAATTGGGTGGTATTAGTCTTTTATTCCTCGTCTTTAATCTTGGATTATGATCTCTCTTCTATTCTGGTTAAAGATATTACTAACTCTAACTCTAGGTTCTCGTAACTACTTCCTCCTGGAGAGCCCCTTCATTTCAGATGATCGCCTGCTTCGTCAGAAGATTCAGAAGTTACTCTTTGATGTTTTCCTGAGACCATTGTGCCCATCGCTCTTGCAATTCCCTTCCACTGATAAGCCCTTATGGATAACTACATACACATGTCGTTCATATCTTCATCCCCAATTGCTCTTGTTATGACAATATACCCAAAAGTACTCTCCGACTTTTCAAGAATCCTTTTTGCCTACTGCCTTGTAGCTCTTTTCTGCATGAATACCCTATGAATAATTTTTCACACTTATCGAGGATTTCTTCATTCCTAGTTGTTCATGTGATTCACAAGATAATTTGAAATACTATCCGATATTCCGATAATCCTCTGCCAACTATTGCTTTGCAATATGCTTGCATTATGATTACTTTCCATATGTCTAGTAATATTCATTAGTATCCTTTGTCATGGTCATATTGAACCTTTGATTCGATATGTTTGCTAATGCTTGCAATCCTCAGTTGAATCCTAGAATTTGTCCTTCTGGCTCAGACGTCACTTCGGACATGAGCTGGTTCTCGGCAAATCAAACCTTGATTGATTGTCGATCTATGCCTATTCAACATACGTATCTGTTGATGAGAGCCTCTGCTTCTGATCCCCGAATTGGAAATCATAATTCCTTTATAATTAAGCTTTGAAATTATCCAGATATTTCTATAATCTGATGCCTTTGCATTATTTTCTTCTTCTGGTTGAACAGCGGTGCTCACATCAGTTTCTTTGCGGTCCGCCGGATCCTTTGGTGGATTATTATTCGATCGTTCCCGCATATATTCAAAATCCTTGTGAGCTCTTCCCCTGATACATAATGCCTTTTGGTAAATCATGTCTTATGCCTTTAGAGAATTGTATCCTCTGCTTTGTCAACCATGCTCTACTATCGAGCTTGTGTTATTTACTCTCGAAGTCTATGGTATATGTTCCTAAGATGCCACGATGGGTTGTACCAATGCATTCCCTAAACCGTATGAACCCGAAAGTTTTCACGAGTCATACCCTGCTGGTGTTACGCCAGATAAAATTTCAACACTACAATTGCATCGAAAATGAGAGGTGAATGAAAGGTTATGCATTGAAGAAATGGGAGTCAACCTTCAACTTCGTGTTCATTCCCATGGACACAATGTAGATCTTATCATGGAAGCTTCTCTTAAAATTAATTATCCCTTTGTTATAAGTTCATCTTGTATTTGTGTTTTGTCTTTTACAATCGTGGTTCTGATCATATTGTTCTTATTTGATTCCATTTCTCAAGCAAGTTAAGTACTAGTATTCCGTAGATCAATACACCTTTTCAACCTCTATTCTTATCTACCTTCGAGAACTACCCTCTGTTATCTGGAGAATATCATGGAACTACAATACTTCTTAACAGTCTTCGTCAAATGTTGCTTCCCAGTAACTCCGTTTTTCCCCGAGTTCTGGGTTGTCATCAATCGAGAACACTAGTTAATGAATCAAATCCGCACTGCAATTCTATACCCCTAGTAAATATTTGTTGGGAAATTTAAACTCAATCTTTCCATACCTAGACTACCGGCTACATCCTCATCTTTTCCTTGCTGAAATTGTAAGACTTATTCTATAAGTTGTTCCTGATGGATCCTTTGTGTATCCAAGGTCTGACCTCTACCTGATGACCATGTCAATGTTATCCCGAAGCATGACTGTGGTACTCAAACCTCAACAAGAACATTGGAAGCATAATGCTAATTGTTTCTTGATCAATTATCCAAACACCATTGCTTGGGTAACATCATGAGTTTCATCGCCCCTTTCCCTAGATGGTTATTCAGCTCTGCTTGCTCTTGGGAAGGAGATACACCTAATACTCGTGTATACACATTTCCTTTCCATTGTTCTGTTTAAGTCTGATAATCACTTTTTCCTTTCCATTGTTTTGTTTAACCTTTCTTGTGATCTATATGATATATGCAGTAATATCTCCCCCCACCCCCTTTGTCAGTTGTTGGTTTTGCATTGAGATGAAGGACTTTCCTAGTCGTTAATAGTTCCTTTGAAGCATTCATTCATCCATGTTGCTCAGAATTGAACTGTTCGAAACCATAAGACTTAGCCAATCATGATTCCTGCCAGGAGTCTGCAAAGTCTTCTGATTTTGAAAAGTTTGCGTTTTAATCTAACCAAAGCCTAGAAATCCGCTCCTGCTTAGCAGCTTCCTTAATCTAATGGAAGCACAAAAATGCTATTCTGCAAGTGTAGCCTATTATATTTGAGCCCGGCCACTTGGCAACCAACACTTTTCATGGCATACAGGCGTGCATATGCGCAGCTTTTTTTCTAATTCTTTTGAAATAAGAAATGCCCAAAAAGCTTTGCACATAGCAAGTCTACTCCAGTAATCCAGTTTCTTGTGCCACACTATAAATATAACTCTAAAAATAGTGTTAATTGACTAGACTAAACCTTAAAAAATCCACATACCTTGGTAACGATAGTCTCAAATATAACAAATGACCAACTGATGTCTACTACGCAACTTTATTCTTGTAGACTCGTGTTGGGCCTCCAAGCGCAGAGTTTTGTAGGACAGTTGCAATTTTCCCTCATGTGGATGACCTAAGGTTTATCAATCCGTTGTAGGCGTAGGATGAAGATGGTCTCTCTCTCAAACAACCCTGCAACCAAATACAAGAAATCTCTTGTGTCCCCGACACACCTAATACAATGGCAAATTGTATAGGTGCACTAGTTCGGCGAAGAGATGGTGATAAAAGTGTAATATGGATGGTAGAAATATATTTTTATAATCTGAATAAATAAATAAAAGCAAGGTAGCAAATAGTAAACGGGCACAAAAATGGTATTGCAATGCTTAAAAATGAGGCCTAGGTTCCGTACTTTCACTAATGCAACCTCTCAACAATGCTAATATAATTGGATCATATAACCACCCCTCAAAGTGCGGTGAAGAATTACTCCAATGTTCCTATCTAGCGGAGAACATAAGAATAAATTGTTTGTAGGGTAGAAAACCACCTCAAAGCTATTCTTTCCGTTCGATCTATTCAAGAGTTCGTACTAAAATAACACAAAGCTATTTTTCCGTTCGATTTATCCTAGAGTTTGTTCTAAAATAACACCAAAGAAAATTCATATTCATAATACTCAATCCAACAAAAAGAACTTCAAAGAGTGCCCCAAGATTTCTACCGGAGAAACAAAGACAAGAACGTGCATCAACCCCTATGCATAGATTACCCCAATGTCACCTCGGGAATCCGCGAGTTGAGTGCCAAAACATATATCAAGTGAATCAATACGATACCCCATTGTCACCACGAGTATTCAATTGCAAGACATATATCAAGTGTTCTCAAATCCATAAAAGTAAGTAAAACTGTTGGGTTGTCTCCCAACAAGCGCTTTTCTTTAATGCCTTTTAGCTAGGCATGATGATTTCAATGATGCTCGCATAAAAGATATGAATTGAAACACAAAGAGAGCATCATGAATCATATGACAAGCACATTTAAGCCTAACCCACTTCCTATGCATAGGGATTTTGTGAGCAAACAACTTATGGGAACAAGAATCAACTAGCATAGGAAGGCAAGACAAGCAAAACTTCAAGATTTTCAACACATAGAGAGGAAACTTGATATTGTTGCAATTCCTACAAGCATATGTTCCTCCCTTATAATAATTTTCAATAGCATCATGAATGAATTCAACAATATATCTATCACATAAAGCATTATTTTCATGATTCACAAGCATAGAAATTTTATTACTCTCCATATAAGCAAGTTTCTTCTCATCAATAGTAGTGGGAGCAAACTCAACAAAATAACTATCATGAGAGTGAAAATTAAAATCATGATGACAAGTTTCATGGTTATCATTATTCTTTATAGCATACATGTCATCACCATAATCATCATAGATAGCAACTTTGTTCTCATAATCAATTAGAACCTCTTCCGAAATAGTGGATTCATCACTAAATTAAGTCATGAACTCTCCAAATCCACTTTCATAATTATCACAATAAGATTCAACACCCTCCAAAATAGTGGGATCATTACTTCCTAAAGTTGCCACTCTTCCAAACCCACTTTCCTCAATATAATCATCATAAATAGGAGGCATGCTTTCATCATAATAAATTTTCTCATCACAACTTGGGGGAGTAAAAATATCATTTTCATCAAATATAGCATCCCCAAGCTTGTAGCTTTGCATATCATTAGCATCATGGATGTTAAAAGAATTCATACGAACAACATTGCAATCATGCTCTTCATTTAAATATTTTGTGCCAAACATTTTATTGACTTCTTCTTCTAACAATTGAGCACAATTTTCTGCACCATCATTTTCAAGAAAGATATTCTAAAGATGATCAATAATATGATGCAACCTCAATTCCATTTTTTGTAGTTTTCTTTTATAGACCAAACTAGTGATAAAACGAGAAACTAAAAGATTCAATTGCAAGATCTAAAGATATACCTTCAAGCACTCACCTTCCCGGCAACGGCGCCAGAAAACAGCTTGATGTCTACTACGCAACTTTATTCTTGTAGACTCGTGTTGGGCCTCCAAGCGCAGAGTTTTGTAGGACAGTAACAATTTTCCCTCAAGTGGATGACGTAAGGTTTATCAATCCGTGGGAGGCGTAGGATGAAGATGGTCTCTTTCAAACAACCCTGCAACCAAATACAAGAAATCTCTTGTGTCCCCAACACACCTAATACAATGGCAAATTGATTAGGTGCACTAGTTCGGTGAAGAGGTGGTGATAAAAGTGTAATATAGATGGTAGAAATATATTTTTATAATCTGAATAAATAAAACAGCAAGGTAGCAAATAGTAAACGGGCACAAAAACGGCATTGCAATGCTTAAAATGAGGCCTAGGGTCCGTACTTTCACTAGTGCAACCTCTCAACAGTGCTAATATAATTGGATCATATAACCACCCGTCAAAGTGCGATGAAGAATTACTCCAAAGTTCCTATGTAGCAGAGAACATAACAATAAATTGTTTGTAGGGTACAAAACCACCTCAAGGCTATTCTTTCCGTTCGATCTATTCAAGAGTTCGTACTAAAATAACACAAAGCTATTCTTTCCGTTCGATCTATCCTAGATTTCGTACTAAAATAACACCAAAGCAAATTCATATTCATAATACTCAATCCAACACAAAGAACTTCAAAGAGTGCCCCAGGATTTCTACTGGAGAAACAAAGACAAGAACGTGCATCAACCCCTATGTGTAGATTACCCCAATGTCACCTCGGATATCCGCGAGTTGAGTGCCAAAACATATATCAAGTGAAGCAATACGATACCCCATTGTCACCATGAGTATTCAATTGCAAGACATATATCAAATGTTCTCAAATCCATAAAAGTATTCAATCCGATAACAACGAAATCTCAAAGGGAAAAACTCAATTCATCACAATAAGATAGAGAGGGGAGAAACATCATATGATCCATCTATGTTAACAAAGCCCATGATATAGATCACGAGATAGAGAGATTAAACAGATAGCTACTGGTACAAACCCTCAACCTTGAGGGTGGACTACTCCCTCCTCATCATGGTGGCCGCCGGGATGATGAAGATGGCCACCGGAGATGATTCCCCCGTCCGGCAGGGTGCCGGAACGGGCTCTAGATTAGTTTTCGGTGGCTACAAAGGCTTGCGGCGGTGGAACTTCTGATCTAGGTTAACCCGAAGGGTTTTGGAATATTTGTGAATTTATAGGGTAAAGAGGGGGTGCAGGAGGCCACCGAGGTGGGCACAACCCACCTGGGCGCGCCTGGGCCCCCGGGCGCGCCCTGGTGGATTGTGTCCTCCTCGGGGCACCCCCAAGGTGCTGCTCTAGCCCATCCTGGGTGTTCTGGTCCATAAAAAATCTCCAAAATGTTTCACGGTGTTTGGACTCCGTTTGATATTGATTTCCTGCGATGTAAAAAACAAGTAAAAAACAGCAACTCGCACTGGGCACTGGGTCAATAGGTTAGTCCCACAAAATGATATAAAGTTGCTATAAAATGGTAGTGAAACATCCAAGAATGATAATATAACGGCATGAATACTTCATAAATTATAGATACGTTGGAGATGTATCAACATCCCCAAGCTTAATTACTACTCGTCCTCGAGTAGGTAAATGATAAAACAAATAATTTATGAAGTGTGAATGCTAGCAAAGTGCATAAGTTTGATCAATGACTGTCGGATTCTGGGTTCCGGCAAACCCTTGAGGTTCGAACACTGGGGTGCACACGAAGATCTCTCTCTCTCTCTCTAACTCGCTCTCGCAACGAGCTCAAGGCCAAGCTCGACGAACCCGGAGAACAAGAGACACGAGGGTTTATACTGGTTCGGGCATCATTGTGGTGTAATACCCTACTCCAGTGTAGTGTGGTGGATTGCCTTGTAGGCAGAGGATGAACAGTACAAGGTATGAACAGCCTCCTGAGGAGAGGTGTTCTTGAGCTCGGTGAGCTTCTGTGCTGAGGATGGTGTGAATGATCCGTCCCCTACTAAGGTGGTGGCTAGTCCTATTTATAGAGGCCCTGGTCCTCTTCCCAAATATTAGGTGAGAAGGGATCCCACAACAGCCAATTTCAAGGGGGACAGCTAGTACAAGGTATCCTGACAAAAGGTGGTCTTCGCCTACCAAAGGCTCTGGTGGTGACGCCGTCGTGGGCTCCATGGTGACCTCCGTCCTGCCGTCCTGTTGGTCTTGGTCTCATTGCACTGATATGGAAACCTTTGCCTGATGCCTCGGGACTCCTCGCCTACGCTTGCCCCTTTAGCACCAAAGAGGCAACGAGTACTCTGCGCCCGCTGGCGCCCGCCTGGCCCTGGTTGTCATGGCTCATGTCATGCGAACCTCGCGAGGTGCCCCTTGCATAGATCTCTCCGCTCCTCGGGAGCCAGCCTAGGGAGGCCGCCCCTGAGGAGGTCTTGCGTCGTCCTCCTCGCGAGGCTTGGCCCCTCGCGAGGCTCTTGAGTGGTTGTTGATGAAGATGGGCTGTCCCAGGCCGCTGGATGAGCCACGCCATGGGCCGCAGGTAGGCAAGTCTGGGTACCCCCGTTCCCAGGATGCCGACAGTAGCCCCCGGGCCCAAGGCGCGCTCGGACTTGGCTTCGCGGCGAAGCCAAGGGTCAAGTGCGGAGCGCCACGGGCCCCAATAGCCTGCGGCCTTGATTGACGCATGGCGATTGACAGGACGTGGGCATCTCCGCTTCCCCACGCTGCCACGGCAATCGTCCGACTTGACGAGTCCCTGCTGCATGCCGAAAAACCATCATTACCTACGATCGTGAAGGCCGGCGGTTGGCCTCCCTCTGGCTATAAATGAGGAGGGGGCCGGAGCCCCGTCGCTCATCTCTTCTTCCATTCCGCCCGCTTCTTCTTCTTCCTCCTCGCCGCGACACCCATGGCGCCGATACAAAGGTTCTCTGCTACTGAGAAGGGGAAAGCTCCCCGCGAAGAGCCGGGGCCGCTCCCGCCAAAGAAGAGGCTGTACCGCTCGTGCGATGTCGTCGTGAGGTGGGAGGTGACAAGGCCCTGGCATGAATTGCCTCCCCCCGGCTATCCGCTGCCTTTGTATGCCCAGGCAGAGGGCTCAAGAGAAGGAGGTAGCAACCGGCGTCGGTCGCGCCGTGGCCACGGTGGCCGCACCATCGCGGTGCTCGTCGCTACCCCGGGAACGCACGCCGAGGGCTTCTCACGTGAAATTGTGGTGTGGGCGGCGATGCCACCGCGCTCTTGGATCTGCTTCCCGCAGTTCTTCTCTGTGGAGATGCCGCCGAGGGGGCCACTCGAGCTATGGCTGCAACACGCCGAGTGCGACGCCCCGGCGACGGGGGCGGAGGTTGAGGTCGTCTCCCCGGGCAAGATCTTCATGACCCGTGGATGGGGGGAGGTCGCCCGAGTTTGCCACGCGGAGGGCGCTCTCGCCATCCACTTCGAATACGATGGTGCCTCCACAATGTTCTTCAAGGTCTTCGATGAGGAAGGCCGCCACCTGGAGTGTGATACGTCTCCGTCGTATCTATAATTTTTTATTGTTCCATGCCAATATTATGCAACTTTCATATACTTTTGGTAACTTTTTATACTATTTTTTGGGACTAACATATTGATCCAGTGCCCAGTGCCAGTTCCTGTTTGTTGCATGTTTTTTGTTTTGCAGAAAATCCATATCAAACAGAGTCCAAACGGGATGAAAACTGACGCAGATTTTTTTGGAATATATGTGAATTTTGGGAAGTGGAACCATCGCGAGACGATGCCCGAGGGGGCCATGAGGCAGGGGGCGCGCCCCTGACCCTCGTGGACAATCTGTAAGGCGGTTGTTGCCCTTCTTTCTCCGCAAGAAAGCTAATATCCGGATAAAAATTGTGTTCAAATTTCAATCCAATCGGAGTGACGGATCTCCGGGAATATAAGAAACGGTGAAAGGCCAGATCTGGGATCGCAGAAACAGAGAGAGACAGAGAGACAGATCCAATCTCGGAGGGGATCTCGCCCCTCCCATGCCATGGAGACCAAGGACCAAAGGGCAAACCCTTCTCCCATCTAGGGAGAAGGTCAAGGAAGAAGAAGATGAAGGGGGGATCTCTCCCCCTCTCTCCCGGTGGCGCCCGAATGCCGCCTGGGCCATAATCGTCCCCGCAATCTACACCAACAACTTCACCACCGTCATCACCAACTCTTCCTCCCTCTATGTAGCGGTGTAACCCCTCTTTTACCCATTGTAATCTCTACTTAAACATGGTGCTCAACGCTATATATTATTTCCCAATGATGTATAGCTATCCTATGATGTTTGAGTAGATCTGTTTTGTCCTATGGGTTAATTGATGATCGTGATTGATTTGAGTTGCATGTTTTATTATTGGTGCTGTCCTATGGTGCTATCCCTAACGCAAGCGTGAGGGATCCCCGCTGTAGGGTTTGCAATATGTTCATGGTTTGCTTATTGTCTGTGTTGCGTGAGTGACTGAAACACAAACACGGATAAGTGGGTCATGGCATATGGGAATAAAGAGGACTTGATACTTTAATGCTATGGTTGGGTTTTACCTTAACGATCTTTAGTAGTTGCGGATGCTTGCTAGAGTTTCAATCATAAGTGCATATGATCCAAGAAGAGAAAGTATGTTAGCTTATGCCTCTCCCTCAAATAAAATTGCAATAATGATTACCGGTCTAGTTATCGATTGCCTAGGGACAAATAACTTTCTCATGAGAAAAAGCTCTTTACTAAAACTAATTTAGTTGTGTCTTTATCTAAACAGCCCCTACTTTTTATTTACGCGCTCTTTATTATCTTGCAAACCTATCCAACAACACCTACAAAGTACTTCTAGTTTCATACTTGTTTTAGGTAAAGCGAACGTTAACCGTGCGTAGAGTTGTATCGGTGGTCGATAGAACTTGAGGGAATATTTGTTCTACCTTTAGCTCCTTGTTGGGTTCGACACTCTTACTTATCGAAAGAGGCTACAATTGATACCCTATACTTGTGGGTTATGAAGACTTTTTTCTGGCGCCGTTGCCGGGGAGTTATAGCGTGGGGTGAATATTCTCGTGTGTGCTTGTTTGCTTTATCACTAAGTAATTTTTATTTGTTGTTCTAAGTTGTTCTCTATCTTTAGTTATGGATATGGAACACGAAATATCAAAAAAAATAGGTTTACTTGCTACTCATGGAGATGGGGAACCTCCTAAAACCCTCGATGCTCATTATGTGAAAGATATTATGTACTACTTTGATAATCCTGAGAAAACCCCATTCAACTTTGTAATGGGAGACACGTTGGATCAACGTGAGCACTTTAGGGATTTTCTCTTGACTCAAAAAGGGAAACTATTATGGGACCAAATTTATATGTTGCATTGGTATGCTCGGCAACTATGCTTGAGATATGATTATACTTGTTGCTCTAGGATGAAGGCTCCACATCTTCCCTTTTCATGCAAATTTAATGATAATAAAACCTTAGCTTCTTATGCTAATGGTGTATATGATTACTATGATGTGGAACAAATAGAAGAGTTCGTTGCTTTTATGGGTGCTTAAGAAATTGAATCTTTGTTTAAAGAGTTTGAAGATTTTGATGATTCAGTTTATAGACCTGAAAATTTTGCTATACTTAAATATTGCTATGAGAATTATGAATTCAATTCCGATATTGATGATTTTATTGAGAGAGTCTCCGCTGTCCAAGAAGAGACTAATATTTTGCAGGAGTCTATGGAAGAAGAAATTAATGACATTGTGAGCTCATTGGATGAAAAAGATGAGGAGGAGAGCGAAGAACAAAAGGAAGAAGAGCGGATTGATCACCCGTGCCCACCTTCTAATGAGAGTAATTCTTCAACTCATACATTGTTTAATTTCCCTTCATGCTTACCGAAAGATGAATGCTATGGTGATTGTTATGATCCCGTTGATTCTTTTGAAATATCCCTTTTTGATGATGCTTGCTATGCTTGTGGCCAAGATGCCAATATGAATTATGCTTATGGAGATGAACTTGCTATAGTTCCTTATGTTAAACATGAAATTGTTGCTATTGCACCCACGCATGATAGTCCTATTATCTTTTTGAATTCTCCCGACTACACTATATCGGAGAAGTTTGCCCTTATTAAGGATTATATTGATGGGTTGCATTTTACTACTACACATGATGATTTTGATAGATATAATATGCATGTGCTTGCTGCTCCTACTTGCAATTATTATGAGAGAGGAACTACATCTCCGCCTCTCCATGTTTCCAATATGATAAAATTGCAAGAAACTGTTTATACTATGCATTGGCCTTTACTATGTGTGCATGAATTGTTCTTGTATGACATGCCGATGCATAGGAAGAGAGTTAGACTTCGTCATTGCTGGATATATGTTGCTTTGTGCTCACTACTAAATCACAAATCTTTGTTAATTAAAATAGGCTTTGATATACCTTGGGATCCGGGTGGATTCGTTACTTGAGCACTATATGCCTAGCTTAATGGCTTTAAAGAAAGCACTGCCAGGGAGACAACCCAGAAGTTTTAGAGAGTCATTTATTTCTGTTGTGTGCTTTTATAAAGTTTTAAAACAAAAAAATAAAGAGAGGAACCTAAAACTTTTTCAAAAAGGAAAGTGAAAGTGAGAGAGACAAGCATTGTTGAAGTGGGAGAACTCCTTGAACTTTGTTCATGCTCATGGAAACTTTGTGAATCTTAATTACAGAAAGTTTTCAACAAAAATAACTATCCCCTTGTAAAATTCCATTGTATTATAAAAATAATGTTCCAAGGTTTGCCTTTAGGATGTTTACATTGCTTGTTGGTTTGTGCGGTGCAAGACAGAAACTTTGTCTGTAGGGCGTGATTTTACATTTTTTACAGGAACGTCCAACGTTTCTGAAACTTTTTGCACTGTCTTTCTATACAAATTTTTTATTTTTCCTAATTTTGGCAGAATTCTCGGAGTAGCAGAAGTATGGTGAATATTCATATTACTACAGACTGTCCTGTTTAAGACAGATTCTGTTTTTGATGCATAGTTTGCTTGTTTTGATGAAACTATCGATTTCTATCAGTGGATTAAGCCATGGAAAAGTTATATCACAGTAGCTACAATTCATAAACAAAATATGAATTGGTTTTCAACAGTAATTAGAGTAGTGATTTGCTTTATTATACTAACGGATCTTACCGAGTTTTCTGTTGAGTTTTGTGTGGATGAAGTGTTCGAAGATCGAGGAGGTCTCGATGTGAGGAGAAGGAGGAGAGGAAAGAGCTCAATATTGGGGATGCCCAAGGCACCCCAAGTAAATATTGAAGGATACTCAAGCGTCTAAGCTTGGGGATGCCCCGGAAGGCATCCCATATTTCTTCAACAAGTATCGTTATGTTTTCGGATTCGTTTCGTTCATGCGATATGTGCAAATCTTGGAGCGTCTTTTGCATTTAGTTTTCACTTTTCTTTTATGCACCATGCTGGTATGAGATAGTCCTTGGTTGATTTATAGAATGCTCTTTGCACTTCACTTATATCTTTTGAGTATGGCTTTATAGAATGCTTCATGTGCTTCACTTATATCATTTGAAGTTTGGATTGCATGTCTCTCTTCACATAGAAAACCGCCATTTGTAGAATGCTCTTTTGCTTCACTTATATTTGTTAGAGCATGGGAATATATTTTGTAGAAAGAATTAAACTCTCTTGCTTCACTTATATCTATTTAGAGAGATGACAGGAACTGGTCATTCACATGGTTAGTCATAAAATCCTACATAAAACTTGTAGATCACTGAATATGATGTGTTTGATTCCTTGCAATAGTTTTGCGATATAAAGATGGTGATATTAGAGTCATGCTAGTGGGTAGTTGTGGATTGTAGAAATACTTGTGTTGAAGTTTGTGATTCCCGTAGCATGCACGTATGGTGAACCGTTATGTGATGAAGTCGGGGCATGATTTATTTATTGATTGTCTTCCTTATGAGTGGCGGTCGGGGACGAGCGATGGTCTTTTCCTACCAATCTATCCCCCTAGGAGCATGCGCGTAGTACTTTGTTTTGATGACTAATAGATTTTTGCAATAAGTATGTGAGTTCTTTATGACTAATGTTGAGTCCATGGATTATACGCACTCTCACCCTTCCATCATTGCTAGCCTCTTCGGTACTGTGCATTGCCCTTTCTCACCTCAAGAGTTGGTGCAAACTTCGCCGGTGCATCCAAACCCCGTGATACGATGCGCTCTATCACACATAAGCCTCCTTATATCTTCCTCAAAACAGCCACCATACCTACCTATTATGGCATTTCCATAGCCATTCTGAGATATATTGCCATGCAACTTCCATCATCATCATATACATGACTTGAGCATTATTGTCATATTGCTTTGCATGATCGTAAGATAGCGAGCATGATGTTTTCATGGCTTGTCCGTTTTTTGATGTCATTGCTACGCTAGATCATTGCACATCCCGGTACACCGCCGGAGGCATTCATATAGAGTCATATCTTTGTTCTAGTATCGAGTTGTAATTTGAGTTGTAAGTAAATAAAAGTGTGATGATCATCATTATTAGAGCATTGTCCCATGTGAGGAAAGGATGATGGAAGCTATGATTCCCTCACAAGTCGGGATGAGACTCCGGACTTTACAAAAAAAAAGAGGCCAAAGAAGCCCAAAAAAAAAAGAGGCCAAAGAAGCCCACCAAAAAAAACAAAAAATAGAAAAAAATGAGAGAAAAGAGAGAAGGGGCAATGTTACTATCCTTTTACCACACTTGTGCTTCAGAGTAGCACCATTCTTCATATAGAGAGTCTCTTGAGTTATCACTTTCATATACTAGTGGGAATTTTCATTATAGAACTTGGCTTGTATATTCCGATGATGGGCTTCCTCAAATGCCCGAGGTCTTCATGAGCAAGCAAGTTGGATGCACACCCACTTGGTTTTCAGTTTGAGCTTTCATACACTTATAGCTCGTAGTGCATCCGTTGCATGGCAATCCCTACTCCTCACATTGACATCAATTGATGGGCATCTCCATAGCCCGTTGATTAGCCGCGTCGATGTGAGACTTTCTCCTTTTTGTCTTCTCCACACAACTCCACCATCATATTCTATTCCACCATAGTGCTGTGTCCATGGCTCACGCTCATGTATTGCGTGAAAGTTGAAAAGGTTTGAGAACATCAAAAGTATGAAGCAATTGTTTGGCTTGTCATCGGGGTTGAGCATGATTTGAATACTTTGTGTGGTGAAGATGGAGCATAGCCAGACTATATGATTTTGTAGGGATAACTTTCTTTGGCCATGTTATTTTGAAAAGACATGATTGCTTTATTAGTATGCTTGAAGTATTATTATCTTAATGTCAAATGATAGACTATTGCTTTGAGTCACTCGTGTCTTAATATTCATGCCATGATTAGATTATGTGATCAAGATTATGCTAGGTAGCATTCCACATCAAAAATTATCTTTTTTTAATCATTTACCTACTCGAGGACGAGCAGGAATTAAGCTTGGGGATGCTGATACGTCTCCGCCGTATCTATAATTTTTGATTGTTCCATGCCAATATTCTACAACTTTCATATACTTTTGGCAACTTTTTATACTATTTTTAGGACTAACATATTGATCCAGTGCCCAGTGCCAGTTCCTGTTTGTTGCATGTTTTTGTTTCGCAGAAAATCCATATCAAATGGAGTCCAAACGGGATAAAAACTGATGGAGATTTTTTTGGAATATATGTGAATTTCGGGAAGTGGAATCATCGCGAGACGATGCCCGAGGGGGCCACGAGGCAGGGGGGCGCGCCCCTGACCCTCGTGGACACCCCGTAAGGCGGTTGTTGCCCTTCTTTCGCCGGAATAAAGCTAATATCCGGATAAAAAATGTGTTCAAATTTCAATCCAATCGTAGTTACGGATCTCCGGGAATATAAGGAACGGTGAAAGGCCAGATCTGGGAGCGCAGAAACAGAGAGAGACAGAGAGACATATCCAATCTCAGAGGGGCTCTCACCCCTCCCATGCCATGGAGACCAAGGACCAGAGGGGAAACCCTTCTCCCATCTAGGGAGAAGGTCAAGGAAGAAGAAGAAGAAGGGGGGCTCTCTCCCCCTCTCTCCCGGTGGCGCCGGAACGCCGCCGGGGCCATCATCGTCACCGCAATCTACACCAACAACTTTACCGTCGTCATCACCAACTCTTCCTCCCTCTATGCAGTGGTGTAACCCCTCTTTTACCCACTGTAATCTCTACTTAAACATGGCGCTCAGCGCTATATATTATTTCCCAATGATGTATGGCTATCCTATGATGTTTGAGTAGATCTGTTTTGTCCTATGGGTTAATTGATGATCGTGATTGATTTGAGTTGCATGTTTTATTATTGGTGCTGTCCTATGGTGCTCATCGTGTCGCGCAAGCGTGAGGGATCCCTGCTGTAGGGTTTGCAATATGTTCATGGTTTGCTTATTGTCTGTGTTGCGTGAGTGACTGATACACAAACACGGATAAGTGGGTCATGGAATATGGGAATAAAGATGACTTGATACTTTAATGCTATGGTTGGGTTTTACCTTAATGATCTTTAGTAGTTGCGGATGCTTGCTAGAGATCCAATCATTAGTGCATATGATCCAAGAAGAGAAAGTATGTTAGCTTATGCCTCTCCCTCAAATAAAATTGCAATAATGATTACCGGTCTAGTTATCGATTGCCTAGGGACAAATAACTTTCTCATGAGAAAAAGCTCTTTACTAAAACTAATTTAGTTGTGTCTTTATCTAAACAGCCCCTACTTTTTATTTACGCGCTCTTTATTATCTTGCAAACCTATCCAACAACACCTACAAAGTACTTCTAGTTTCATACTTGTTTTAGGTAAAGCGAACGTTAATCGTGCGTAGAGTTGTATCGGTGGTCGATAGAACTTGAGGGAATATTTGTTCTACCTTTAGCTCCTCGTTGAGTTCGACACTCTTACTTATCGAAAGAGGCTACAATTGATCCCCTATACTTGTGGGTTATCAGAGTGCTGCCCTGGAGGGGGCCATCGGGATGGCACAGCGGCAGAAGGCGGGCCCGCCACTGACCGCGCCGGCAGTCCCTTCGACAGCAGCGACGGCACTTGGGAGTCCAGCAACTCTCCCGAGCCCTACGAGACTACAGAGACGAGCGACGACAGCTACGTGCCCCCGAGCTCCCGCCGTGCCCCCGACAGCAGCGGCGTCCGCCCGTCACCGCCGTTGATCTGGATGGGGTTGGCGTGGGCCTCCCATGGCCCACTGTTGATGATGGCATCGACGGCGACGCTTGTAGATATGGCTCCTGGAAACCTTCTCCTTTTTTCCCTGCGAGGAATCGAGATGAACCCCATGGGGGCGTGTAAAGGATCTGTAGTGCCTTTTGTTAATGTTGTCCTTATTATGAAGATTTACGACTGCGTGTCTTGCTTCCGCTCAGTCCCCCCTTTCCATTCTCGCGGTAGCTTGGTGCTCTAGGCCGACAGGTCCCGGTCCCCAGGCAGGCTGCAGCCGTCGCTGGTATGCCAGGTCGCGATGCCGTGGTCAAGGCCAGGAGGTGAGCGGCCCGAGGTCCAGTAAGAGCTCCTAAGGCACGATGCTCAAGAGGTCCCCTTTAGCGTGCAAGCAGCTGCCTGAAGGTAGGAAAGGAAGGCGGCCTCGCCATAGCAAGGCTGCAAGAGATGGGAATCCTATGTCGCAGCGCTTGGCCGATCCGAGTGCGAGACTTATCTTAGCGGTCCAGAGATTCCTTGTGCAGCGCTAGATTCGTGCGTCAATGGCCATAGTGTAGACGGGTTAGACCTGTGCGAGCCTCCTCCTCTTTTTCACGCTCTTCTGTGTGCTCTACATCCTCGGGTCCCGGCCCTCGAGCGAGCTCAGCCGCCGCTGGTATGCTAGGTCGCGATGTCGTGGTCAAGGCCAGGGGTGAGGGCTGGAGAGCCAGTAAGAGCTCCTGAGACGCGATGCTCAGGAGCCCCCCTATAACGCGTAAGCGAATTGCATGGAAAAAAGAAGGAGCCCGCGGTGCCGCCCGCTGTCAGCCTCCGGAGGTTCCTACAGGTTAGTGCAAAGAGGGATACAGATTGCAACCGCACTTGTCAGTCTGCTACTGGTCGTTTCGCAAGAAGATGAGGGCACTGAGGGCCTAGTGAGGTGACGTGCGCGGGGCGTGCCGCGAGCCAGAGCTCGACCGCTCAGATTTGTCAGCGTTGCAGGGTCGGACCCAAGCACAAGCGTCGTGCCAGCATGAGTAGCCCCCATTGCGGGATGAGCAGGGGGCCGATCGGCAACGCGGGCAGCCGCGATGGGTAACAATCAAGCAGGTGATAACCATAGAATGACTCAAGCAAAGAGGCAAGTTAGCTTAGATAGATGCAAGAACAATACACGCCACTGGGACGGACCCGAGCGGCCTGGGTAAGATGCAGCCCGAGGGGCGCTCCCAGCAGAGTAAGCTAAAGATGTAAAAGGATACACATCGCAGGGACAGACCCGGCGACTTGGGGATAATGCTGCCCGAGGGGCGCCCCCAACTGAATGAACTAGAAAGAGTCACCTGATAACGCTGCTGGAGTGATGTTGGAGTAGCCGGAGATGCATGCCGGAGAGTTGTTCCTCATGAGCCGCCAGGGTCCTGAGCCTCGGGAGGCTCCGCGGGCCCTGGTGGCTCCTGGAGAACCGTCGCGATCTCCTCCAGGACGGCGTGATGCTTGGCCTCCTGAGCCGCCAGGATGCTCTGCAGATGGCGCTGGAAGGTGACAGTCGCATTCCGCAAGCCGAGTGGCATGCGAACGTAGCTGTGAGGTGGACCCTCGCACCGTCCAACGCGCGAAGGCCAGAAACATCCCTGAGATGCGGCCTTGTTGAGCCCTGGAATGTCGACGCAGGCGCGCAGCCCGCCGTCCTTGCCAGGATGGGGAGCTGCACCAGGTGGTTGGCGGTGGTCGCCACGTATGGTCCTTGCTTCTTGAAGCTCCTGGATCGCCTTGGTGATGAAGTCCCGAGCACTAGGTGCTCCACGCCTCGTGCCCTCTTGAGGGAAACGTGCAGCGAAACACGCTTCCATGTGGTGCCCGAGCGCCTCCCTCGTGACATTGGCTAGGTCTGATGCCAGGCACGCCTTCCTATGCGAGGGAGGGAGGCGCCCCAGCTGCGGGAGCAGGTCCTGAGGTTGTGCCGCTGGAGACACCGCTCTCCTTAGGCGCTGGGTGGAGTTGCTACTTGTTCTTCTTGGGGATGGCCTCAGGAGGGTACATGGTGCCTTCGTTGTCGGGGTCCTCGACTGCTGCAGCCTGGTAGACATGCTCAAGGGAGCACACCTCATCTCTTTCTTCACATGGGACCGTGATGGTGCCACCGCTCCCTGGCATCTCGAGGACGTTGTAGCCATGGTGGGTTACTGCCATAAACTTGGCCAAGGCTGGATACCCAAGGATGGCATTGCACGGCAAGCGAATGTGGGCGACGTCGAAGTCGATGAGCTCGGTGGGGTAGTTGTCACACTGGCCGAAGGTGACAGGGAGGCGGACCTGCCCTATCGGGGTGGTGGAGCCGTCGGTCACTCCTGAGAAGGGCTTGGTAGGCTGTAGCTGATCATATGGCACTTGAAGGCTGTCGAACGTCTCGACGGACCGGACATTGAGCCCTACGCCACCGTCGATGAGGGTCTTGGTGACTTGGACGTTGCTGATGACGGGTGAGCAAAGCATCGGGAGGGCGCCGGCTGTTGCCGCGCACTTGAGCTGGTCTGATGAGTTGAAGGTGATGGCGCACTTGGACCACCTGAGCTGGCGCGTGGCTTCAAGCTTGGGAAGGGCCGCGTTCACCTCACAAGCAAACTGCTTGAAGATACGCTGAGAGGCTGGGGCTTGAGCACCACCCAAGATGCAGGCGATGGCGCGAGGCTCTTGGAAGCCCCCAGCCCCCTCGTCCTGATGATGGTCGTCGTTCCTCCTTGGCGGTGGCGGCAGCGAAGGGAGCCCGGCGTTGCCCTGAGGGCGGTCCTCACGAGGCTGGTCCTCATGAAGCGTCCCCCACTTTGTCCTCCTCCTCGGCCGTAGCCCCGGTCGTTGCGCTCGGGGCATCGACTGAAACACCCATCGCGGATGGCCCTGAGCTCCTGACAGTCGGTGGTGTTGTGGTTGTGAACGTTGTGGAAGGCGCAGAACGGGCAGTTGGCCTTGGACGACTCGGGGTGGTCATGGCCGAGCTTCATCTCTGGCTCTGCCGCGAGCAAGGCAGCCCCCTTGCGCTTCACGTCCTTGATCTTGACCTTCTTGTCCTCCTGGTCGGCAGCTGGGAGCTCGAGGAGGGAAAGGCGCCCTTCCTCAGCAGTCATGCACTTGGTCGCCATGTTAAACATCTCAAGGGCCGTGCACAGCTCCTCGTGGATGGCGAGCTCTTCCTTCATCTTGACGTCGCAGACACCGTCAGAGAACGCGCAGATGATGGCTTCATCCGTCACCTTGGGGATCTTGAGGCGAACGATGTTGAAGCGTTGGATGTACTTCTGTAGAGTTTCCCCTGGCTGCTGCTTGATGCATCGTAAGTCACCCGCGGCCGGCCAGTGGTCACGAGTGCCCTAGAAGTTGGCGACGAAACGCTCACGCATCTCGACCAAGGAGGAGATCGATCCCGCGGGCAGATTCAGGAGCCACAAGCGCACGCCATCCTTGAGGGCCATAGGGAACCAATTCGCCATGACCTTCTCGTTGTCGTTGGCCGCCTCGATGATTAGCTCGTAGAGCTACAGGAACTCTGCGGGGTCGGGGGTGCCGTCGTAGCGCGGAGGCAGGTCTGACTTGAACTTTCCAGGCCAGATGACGCTGCGCCGCTGAAGAGTGAAGGCACGGCAGCCTGCAGTGGTCACCGGAGCCCGTCGCGGAGGCGGAGCCTGGTCTTGATATCCACGCGCCGCCGCGGCAGGCGCTGTGCGGTCTTGGCGCTGTGGTGCTGGGAGCGCAGGAGCGTTTTTTTGTGGCCGAGGGACTTCTTGGCAGCTTCCTGCTTCGTGCGCGGGCGCCCGGTGTGGAGGGTCACGCCGCAGGACCACGTCTTGGTGCGAGGGCAGCATCTTGATGTGGAGGTGGTGGAGGCGCTCCGTCGGCGACGTCGCCCGCTATTGGTGGTGGTCGAGGTAGCGAAAGGGACGGTGCAGGAGAGCCGCCAGCGGCGCTGACAAGCTCGACGATGCGGTTGAGCCAGTCGTCGGAGAGGTCGTTGACTGGACGGTAGCGCAGGAGCTCATGTGCCATGAGAAATGCAGCACGCGCGTTCGTGGGCACGCGACGAGCGTGAGACGACGAGCCGGTCGGAGTCAGCGACGGGGTGGCGGTGCGTCCGTCTCGGCACACGGAGGGGTGAAACGACGAAGCTTGCTGCTCGTTCCCTGTCGGGCCGGTGGCAGCGTTGGCAGCAGGTGATGGAGAACGGCGGGGAGGTCCGCCGACGGGTGTCATCTGAGCGACGCGGGCCGCAAGGGAGGCACGGCGCTTCGCACGGGCTCGGCGAGCGTCAGCCATGGATCCGGTGGAGCAGGGAGCGCGGATCGACAAATGAAAGGCTTCAGCGCACCCCTACCTGGCGTGCCAAATGTCGGATTCTGCGTTCCGGCAAACCCTTGAGGTTCGAACACTGGGGTGCGCATGAAGATCTCTCTCTCTCGCTCTAACTCTCTCTCGCAACGATCTGAAGGCCTAGCTCGACGAACCCGAAGAACAAGAGACACGAGGGTTTGTACTGGTTCGGGCCACCATTGTGGTGTAATACCCTACTCCAGTGTGGTGTGGTGGATTGCCTTGTAGGCTGAGGATGAACAGTACAAGGTATGAACAGCCTCCTGAGGAGAGGTGTTCTTGAGCTCGGTGAGCTTCTGTGCTGAGGATGGTCTAAATGATCCGTCCACTACTAAGGTGGTGGCTAGTCCTATATATAGAGGCCCTGGTCCTCTTCCCAAATATTAGGCGGGAAGGGATCCCACAATGGCCAATTTGAAGGGGGGCAGCAAGTACAAGGTATCCTGACAAAAGGTGGTCTTCGCCTACCAAAGGCTCTGGTGGTGACGCCGTCGTGGGCTCCATGGTGACCTCCGTCCTGCCGTCCTGCTGGTCTTGGTCTCATTGCACCGATATGGAAACCTTTGCCTGATGCCTCGGGACTCCTCGCCTACGCTTGCCCCTTTAGCACCAAAGAGGCAACGAGTACTCTGCGCCCGCTGGCGCCCGCCTGGCCCTGGTTGTCATGGCTCATGTCATGCGAACCTCGCGAGGTGCCCCTTGCATAGATCTCTCCGCTCCTCGGGAGCCAGCCTAGGGAGGCCACCCCTGAGGAGGTCTTGCGTCATCCAACTCGCGAGGCTTGGCCCCTCGCGAGGGTCTTGAGTGGTTGTTGATGAAGATGGGCCGTACCGGGCCACTGGATGAGACATGCCATGGGCCGCAGGTAGGCAAGTCTGGGTACCCCCGTTCCCAGGACGCCGACAATGACAATTTCAATCCCTTTTCCTAGCATCATAACATCAATTCTTTCTTAAAAAACTTCTCATGTTATAGTAGCAACCAATTCACATGTTAAGGTTCAAACAATAAACTCTCTTGAAACTCAACAACCTATGTTCTTAGTCACCAAGCAATTGCAATTCAACTTATTCAATGGAGTTTAAGTAAGAGCTCCACATACTCAACCATCATATAGTCTTCTATGATTGCTAACACTCACCGCATACACATGAGCAAAACGTTTCAACCGGACACATAGAAAGATAGGGGCTTGTAATTTCGCCTCCCAACGTATTCACCTCAAGGGTGCTGTCAACAATAATAACTCATGCTACCCATATCCAATTGGACATATGTGCCTAGATCTTTCCTCAGCACATGATGCTTGCCAAAAGAGAAAAATAAAAAGGAAAAGAGAGAAAAACTTTGACTCTTTGCATAAAAGTAAATACATAAAAGTAAAAGATAGGCCCTACGCAGAGGGAAGCAGAGGTTGCATGCGCTTATTTGTTTGTATGCTCAACCCCTTAGTGCAAAAGAACGTCATTTTATATTGCCCCTTATGATAGCAACCTTTATTATGCAGTCTGTCACTTTTATTCTTTGCCATCACAAGTTCGTACAACGCTCAATTTTCTCTTACACTAAATGATCTAACACTTTTAGAAGCAATTTTTATTGCCTTATTGCACCGATGACAACTTACTTGAAGCATCTTGCTCAATCCTTAGGTAGGTATGGTGGACTCTTGAAAATAAGATTTGGGTTTAAGGGTTTTTGGATGCACAAGTAGTATCTCTACTTGGTGCAGAATTTTTGGCTAGCAAAGATGGGGGGAAAGCACCACATGTTGAAGGATCTATGACAATATAACTTCTATGTGAATATGAACAAACATAAACCATTACGTTGTCTTCCTTGTCCAACGTCAACAATTTTGGCATATAATATTTTGATGGGGGCTCACAATCACAAAATATTTCCAAGATAGTGTATTTGCATGTGAAAGTTCTCTTCCTTATACTAATTATTCGTGAATTGCTTCTATGACCAAAATTGTGATTGTCAAGCCTCAAAAGATTTCACTTTCTGAACCCAATGTGAAGCTACCACTAGGCATGATATGATTTCAACTTCATGACATTCAATTTATTCAGCAATTTACTCATAGGATATAAGTGAAGCACAAGAGCAATTCCATAGAAAAGAGCTTCGTTAACGGGATGTGAATGCCGCTTACTTAGCCTCCGTGGAAACTATTTGAGGACTCTATTTTATTAAAAAAACTTTCAGATCTAAGTGCTTTATTAAAACAGCAAGCAAAACAAAATAAAATGACATTCTAAGAATAGCACACATCATGTGAAGAAGCAAAAACTTAGGCTCAACCGATACTAACTGATAATTGTTGTTGAAGAAAGGCGGGATGTCTACCGGGGCATCCCCAAGCTTAGATGCTTGAGACTTTTTTGAAATATTATCTTGGGATGCCTTGGTCATCCCCAAGCTTGAGCTTTTGCGTCTCCTTAATTCCTTTTATATCATGGTTTTCCTAAATCTCAAAAGCTTCATCCACACAAAACTCAACAACAACTCGTGAGATATGTTAGTATAAACCAATGCAAAAACCTTAGCAAATCAATAAAATTATTATTCAACATTGCATACTAAGTGCCTCTGCATATTTAATACTCCTATCCTCAAATAGAATCATTAAACAAGCAAACATATGCAAACAATGCAAACATAACAGCAATCTGCCAGAATAGTACAGTCTGTAAAGAATGCAAGAGTATCAATACTTCCCTAACTCCAAACATTATGAAATTCTACCACATTGTAGAAAATTTATCAGAGCTTATTATGCAAAAAAATTCAACATTTTATCATATTCTGACTTTTCTAGGGAATTTTTGCAACAGCGGTAAACATTCTGTTTTCAAACAGCAACATGTAGATTTGGAACATAAGCATAGTAAAGGCTATCAATGCTACTTTTATTGAAATAAAAGATGCAAAACATTATTATAAATAAAAACAAGCAAATCTTAACAAAATAAGTTTACACTCCAAGTAAAACTCATCTCATGTGACGAATGAAAACATAGCTCCAAGTGAGGTTACCGATAATGTTGGAGACGAAAGAGGGGATGCCTTCCGGGGCCTCCCCAAGGTTAGCTTCTTGGATCTTCCTTGAATATCACCATTTGGGTGCCTTGGGCATCCCCAAGCTTAGGGTCTTGTCACTCCTTATTCTCCTCATATCGACATCTCACCCAAAACTTGAAAACTTCAATCACACAAAACTTAACGGAACTTTGTGAGATAGGTTAGTATGATAAAGAGCAAACCATTTCACTTTTGGTAATGTCAAAGACAAGATTCATAATTGTTATCACACAATTCCTACTGTAGCATATAATTTCCACAATTTATATTGAGCAATATAAGCCATAGAAACTAGAAAACAAGCAAACTATGCATTGAAAACAGAATCTGTCAAAAACAGAATAGTCTGTAATGATCTGGATAACTAGCATACTTCTGCTACTCCAAAAAATATGAAACAATAAGGACCACATGATAAATTTGTATATTAAACTTCTGCAAAAAGAATTAGCTCAAAATCACTCTTCTGTTAAAAATGAGACTTATTTTCGTGAGCCTAAAAGTTTCTGTTTTTCAGCAAGATCAAATCAACTACTCCAAGATAATACACCCTACATAAAGAAACGGAGGGAGTATCACCCAACATGATCCCAAAGGCTTTACTTGGCACTTTATTGAAACAAAAGCAATAAAACATGATTAATACAGTAGCATAATTATGTGAACACACAAAAACACCCCTCAAAGTGCGGTGAAGAATTACTCCAAAGTTCCTATCTAGCGGAGAACATAAGAATAAATTGTTTGTAGGGTACAAAACCACCTCAAAGCTATTCTTTCCGTTCGATATATTCAAGACTTCGTACTAAAATAACACAAAGCTATTTTTTCCGTTCGATTTATCCTAGAGTTTCTTCTAAAATAACACCAAAGCAAATTCATATTCATAATACTCAATCCAACACAAAGAACTTCAAAGAGTGCCCCAAGATTTCTACCGGAGAAACAAAGACAAGAACGTGCATCAACCCCTATGCATAGATTACCCCAATGTCACCTCGGGAATCCGCGAGTTGAGTGCCAAAACATATATCAAGTGAATCAATACAATACCCCATTGTCACCACGAGTATTCAATTGCAAGACATATATCAAGTGTTCTCAAATCCATAAAAGTAAGTAAAAGTGTTGGGTTGTCTCCCAACAAGCACTTTTCTTTAATGCCTTTTAGCTAGGCATGATGATTTCAATGATGCTCGCATAAAATATATGAATTGAAACACAAAGAGAGCATCATGAATCATATGACAAGCACATTTAAGCCTAACCCTCTTCCTATGCATAGGGATTTTGTGAGCAAACAACTTATGGGAACAAGAATCAACTAGCATAGTAAGGCAAGACAAGCAAAACTTCAAGATTTTCAACACATAGAGAGGAAACTTGATATTGTTGCAATTCCTACAAGCATATGTTCCTCCATCATAATAATTTTCAGTAGCATCATGAATGAATTCAACAATATAGCTATCACATAAAGCATTATTTTCATGATTCACAAGCATAGAAATTTTATTACTCTCCACATAAGCCAGTTTCTTCTCATCAATAGTAGTGGGAGCAAACTCAACAAAATAACTATCATGAGAGTGAAAATTAAAATCACGATGAAAAGTTCCATGGTTATCATTATTCTTTATAGCATACATGTCATCACCATAATCATCATATATAGCAACTTTGTTCTCATAATCAATTGGAACCTCTTCCAAAATAGTGGATTCCTCACTAAATAAAGTCATAACCTCTACAAATCCACTTTCATAATTATCACAATAAGATTCAACACCCTCCAAAATAGTGGGCTCATTACTTCCTAAAGTTGACACTCTTCCAAACCCACTTTCATCAATATAATCATCATAAATAGGAGGCATGCTTTCATCATAATAAATTTTCTCATCACAACTTGGGGGAGTAAAAATATCATTTCCATCAAATATAGCATCCCCAAGCTTGTAGCTTTGCATATCATTAGCATCATGGATGTTCAAAGAATTCATACGAACAACATTGCAATCATGCTCTTCATTGAAATATTTTGTGCCAAACATTTTATTGACTTCTTCTTCTAACAATTGAGCACAGTTTTCTGAACCATCATTTTCAAGAAAGATATTCTAAAGATGATCAATAATATGATGCAACCTCAATTCCATTTTATTGTAGTTTTCTTTTATAGACCAAACTAGTGATAAAACAAGAAACTAAAAGATTCAATTGCAAGATCTAAAGATATACCTTCAAGCACTCACCTTCCCAGCAACGGTGCCATAAAAGAGCTTGATGTCTACTACGCAACTTTATTCTTGTAGACTCGTGTTGGGCCTCCAAGCGCAGAGTTTTGTAGGACGGTAACAATTTTCCCTCAAGTGGATGACGTAAGGTTTATCAATCCGTGGGAGGCGTAGGATGAAGCTGGTCTCTCTCAAACAACCCTGCAACCAAATACAAGAAATCTCTTGCGTCCCCAACACACCTAATACAATGGCAAATTGTCTGTGTGCACTAGTTCGGCGAAGAGATGGTGATAGAAGTGTAATATGGATGGTAGAAATGTATTTTTATAATCTGAATAAATAAAACAGCAAGGTAGCAAATAGTAAACGGGTACAAAAACGGCGTTGCAATGCTTAAAAATGAGGCCTAGGGTGCGTACTTTCACTAGTGCAACCTCTCAACAATGCTAATATAATTGGATCATATAACCACACCTCAAAGTGCGATGAAGAATTACTCCAAAGTTCCTATCTAGCGGAGAGCATAACAATAAATTGTTTGTATGGTACGAAACCACCTCAAAGCTATTCTTTCCATTCGATCTATTCAAGAGTTCGTACTAAAATAACACAAAGCTATTCTTTCCTTTCGATCTATCCTAGAGTTCGTACTAAAATAACACCAAAGCAAATTCATATTCATAATACTCAATCCAACACAAAGAACTTCAAAGAGTGCCCCAAGATTTCTACCAGAGAAACAATGACAAGAATGTGCGTCAACCCCTATGCATAGATTACCCCAATGTCACCTCAGGAATCCGCGAGTTGAGTGCCAAAACATATATCAAGTGAATCAATACGATACCCCATTGTCATCACGAGTATTCAATTGCAAGACATATATCAAGTGTTCTCAAATCCATAAAAGTATACAATCCGATAACAATGAAATCTCAAAGGGAAAAACTCAATTCATCACAACAATATAGAGAGGGGAGAAACATCATATGATCCATATATGTTAACAAAGCCCACGATATAGATTACGAGATAGAGAGATTAAACACATAGCTACTTGTACAAACCATCAGCCCCGAGGGTGGACTACTCCCTCCTCATTATGGTGGCCGCCGGGATGATGGAGATGGCCACCGGAGATGATTCCCCCTCCGACAGGGTGCCGGAACGGGGTCTAGATTGGTTTTCGGTGGCTACAGAGGCCTGCGGCGGCAGAACTTCTGATCTAGGTTAACCCCAAAGGGTTTAGGAATATTTGTGAATTTATAGGGTAAAGAGGGGGTGCGTGAGGCCACCGAGCTAGGCACAACCCACCTGGGCACGCCTAGGCCCCCAGGCGCGCCCTGGTGGGTTGTGCCCCCCTCGGGCCACCCCCCAGGTGCTCCTCTGGCCCATCCTGGGTGTTCTGGTCCATAAAAAATCTCCAAAAAGTTTCGCGGTGTTTGGACTCCGTTTGATATTCATTTCCTGCGATGTAAATAACAAGCCAAAAACAGCAACTGGCACTGGGCACTGGGTCAATAGGTTAGTCCCAAAAAATAATATAAAGTTGCTATAAAATGATTGTAAAACATCCAAGAATGGTAATATAATGGCATGAATACTTCATAAATTATAGATGCGTTGGAGACGTATCACCAAACCTTTGTGTTATGCGATGATTATTTAAGGACAAAACAGTAATTCAAAATGCTTTCCAAATTATAAAAATTCCATAACATTTATATAACTCCCAAACCTTTTTTTGGCAGTGTCTAAATTAGCAACACTATTTATGGTCCAAGTCTCATATTTTTACCAAACCTATTTGCTGTTTAGTTTAAGTACAAAATAAAAGAATAAAAGCAACAGAAATAAAAAAAAATAAAAGGGAAAAGAAAAACAACCGAAGCCTACCATAGCTATGGGCCTTAGCTATACAGTGAGCAGGCCCGGTCCAGCTCCTCGTTGTCTTCCTCCCCTATTCACAGAAGCGTCGTGGACGCTTGTGCCGCGTCCATGGCCAGGATCTCCGCGCATCGGCCGTCTACCGTCTCTTCATGGTGGATAAGGAGGCCACCGATGCCATGCACGGAAACCGTAGCCTTTGCCCCCTCTCCTCGCTCCCTGCTCTCGATCTGGTTGAACCGGAATGCCCTCGCCTACACACTCTCCGTCACCGCCGCACCCTGAGCTCGTGTCCAGCATCTTCGTCGTGCTCCGCTGCTTCGCCTACAACACCAGATCGACAATGAGGACTGCCAACGGCATCGCCTACATCGTCTTCTTCCTCGGATGCCGCCGGTCATCGCCGTTTGATTCGCCTGCACCGACCCTCCCTCAAGCCCACTGACCTGCTCGTCGACCCCGCTGTGAGCCTCTGGTCCTTTCCCCGCTCTCTATTGCCTCGCGCCCGTCCTCGAGCGGTAGCTTTCTCTGTAGCCGAAGCTCTGTTTTCCGTCGCCGTTGCCTTTGTCGTTCGGTAGCTAGCCCGGGAGCAAACCAAGGCCACCGTCACATTCCAGCCATGCCCTGCCCGTTCCGTCGGCCGTGCCCATGCCCCATCTCTCGCAAGCCGCGTCCGCCCGTAGCCGCCCAGTCCACTCCCTGCCTCGCTGCGGCCCGGCTCCGCTGCCCCCGAATCTGCCTTCCCAGCGCTCGCCACCGGCCATCGGTCCCCGCCCTGCTCCGGCCGCCGCCCGAGCGCCGGCCTTGTCCCATGTGTCCTCCCACTCCTGCTTGTGTGCTGCTCGCTACGCTAGCAGCCGCCGCTGCTGCTTCTTGCTGCTCACGCATGCTGCGTCGCCGCCGCCGCCGTTCGCCACTTGCCCCGGCCGCCCCTTAGCCGCGCCCCCACCGCGCGTGCTGGCGCCCGCACCGGGCCGCCGAGGCTAGCGCCTTCTCTGCCCGGGCACGGGTGCGGCCGCTTTGTGCCTGTGCGCATGCACACCTAGTCCCAGGAACCACTAATTAACGAGCGCTCCTTCGGGAGCCTCGCAACGATCAGCGCCAGTTGGCGCGCTCTCAGCCATTCGCCACGTGTCGCGCTCTGGGCGCTCCCTTCGGATTTTGTTTTTTTATTTTTCCGCATGCATTTTCGGCTTTTTAGATGGTTTTTTTGGCTTTTTTGACGTTTCAGTTTTCTACTGATCTTCCTTAGATTTTGGGACAAAAAAATTTCGAAAAAATATTTTTTTTTGCGCAAAAAAATGCGTTTTCTTTTTTTCCCTTCACGAGAGTCAAGCTTTTGCTTCCGCGAAAAGCATGGTTCTGCTTCCCGAGAGTCACGGCCGTGCCTTTCGGAAATGGAAAAAACGTGTTTTCTGTTTGTTTTCCTTCTGCGAGAGGCACGGTTGTGCTTTCACAAGAGTCACGGCCGTGCCTTTCAGAAATGGAAGAAAAAAACGCATTTTCTGTTTTTTTTTCCTTCTACGAGAGGCATGGTTTTGCTTCCGCGAGAGGCACGGTTGTGCTTTCGTGAGAGTCACGGCCGTGCCTTTCGGAAAATGAAAAAAAGAAAATGTTGATGCTTCCGCTGACTCATTTGTACTCGAGCTGATGTAGTCGAGCCCTCGAGGCCCCTGGCTTGTAATATAAAGCTTGTATTATTTTAATCTGTGCCTAGAGTTGTGTTGTGATATCTTCCCGTGAGTCTCTCATCTTAATCATACACATTTGCATGTATGATTAGTGTACGATTGAATCGGGGGCATCACAACCTATTAAGTGTTATGATCCGCATACCCCAAGGTGACAATAATTGGGATTCTTTCCGGTGATTACCGTAGTTTGAGGAATTCATGTATTCACTATGTGTTAATGCTTTGTTCCGGTTCTCTATTAAAAGGAGGCCTTAATATCCCTTATTTTCCTTATGGACCCCGCTGCCACAGGAGGGTAGGACAAAATATGTCATGCAAGTTCTTTTCCATAAGCATGTATGACTATTTACGGAATACATGCCTACATTACATTGATAAATTGGAGCTAGTTCTTTGTCGCCCTAGGTTATGACTGTTATATGATGAATATTATCCAATGTTATCATCGATCCAATGCCTACGAGATTTTCATATATTGTTCTTGCTAAGTTACTACTGTTGCTGCTACTGTTACAATTGCCACAAAACTACTGCTAGTACTGTTACCATTACTGTTGCTGCTATTACCACTACTATCAAAATTATCATACTACTATGCTACTGATCGCACTATTGCAGGTATTTAGTCTCCAGGTGTGGTTGAATTGCCAACTCAAAAGCTAATACTTGTAAATATTCTTTGGCTCCCCTTGTGTCGAATTAATAAATTTTGGTTGAATACTCTACCCTCAAAAATTGTTGCGATCCCCTATACTTGTGGGTTGTCAGTAAGATATCCTAGCCAGGCCATTTGGTTGGATGGTAACAGGAAGCAAGGATTTACCCAGGTTTAGGGTCTCAACGAGGAGATAATACCCTACTCTTGCTATGGTTTAAAAGGTCTTATAAAAGTTTACAGAGGGAGTATATGAGACAATGATAAAGCATGAGTGTTAGGGCATTTTCACCCTCTCGGTGATTATAGTTCTTCCACATATTTAGTGTTAATTGATTAGAGAAGGAAAAAATTGCATGGGTAGTTTATTCAAGTTTCCACTACATTAATGAAAATATTTTGAGAAAATGGTTTGATACATAAGTCCAACCAAAATGACTACAAAAGAGCAAGTAGCAAGAAAGGAGAAAACGTCTTGAGTAAACCTTAATAAATTTTGCAAACCCAATCTGAACTAAAGATGTATGTTTAGCCTGCATATCACATAAAAATAAGCAAGTGTGATACGTGCGAATAAAGATGCTTCCCGGGAAGAAGGTGAAAATAACATTTGGATATTTTTGACAAGAATTGAGGACTCCTTGCTATTTGCTTGGTTGAAGATGAACAATTTATCCCTTGGAGTTGTGATACATTCACTGGTGAATTAATTAGCAAGGTGTGGAAGACTTCATGACCATTCTAATGGTGAAGATGCTAGTGCTCGTCACGATCATTTATCTTATGTGAGTTTGGATTATTTGTAATGGACTCATGCCTCTACATTTATCTGCATCTCATAAACTATATGACCTTATTCTTACAAGATGCCATACTTGCTCAGGGACGAGCAAGAGGGTTAAGGTTGGCGGAGTTGAGTCCATATTTTTGCATTATTTTTACCTTTTGTCTTGCATCTTAGTTGTAGGGCTTATCGGACTTTACCGCGTTTGCACACCTTTTTGTCCATTTTTTTCCTAGTTTTCATCTGTGAAGGTCTTTTGAGGCATAAAGGGAAAATACCAGGAGTATGGTGTGAAAAACATGTAAATATCATGATGGAAGACTACCATAAAAGGGTGTAATAAATTTAAAAAGGAACCAGTGATCACAAGGGCTCCAGCACAATCGATGACGTCAGGTACGACCACACGCACTTTTGCCGCCGGTCATACCACTAGGTTCCCGTTCTATTTAACTAACACTAACTGAAGCTAAATCGGAAGCTTTCTTCTCATGTTACTCTTGGATCAAAAAGAGGTTGCTGGCCTGTCATCGACTCTGCCTGGTCAAGTATATTACCCTCATGTGGTCGAGCCAAGGATGAGATGCCCATAATCACCAGAAACCTGTCTAGATGAAGAACCCTATCCTCTGGAAGGGATCCGGAGGGGAAATCAACAATGAAGATATCACCATCACCAACACCTTGTACAAGGAGACTCCAGCATCAACAATCTCCATCATCCTCTTCACTGCCATCCATCTCCATTCCATTATAATACTGAACCCTAGAGAATTCCTACGTCTATCACTCTGATCTGTTAGTCTTTTTTTCACCGCCATTCATATGATGCTAGCTATCTCCATGTGTGAATAGTCCCCTTAGTTATTGGGGAAATAGATGATACCTAGTATTTATAGGTGTCGAACTCTTATGGAGATATGAGATCCTCTATTTAATTTTTGATTTCATATCATCCATAAATGTTGTGAAGAGGTCCCACTTAGCATTTCTGCCTTGTATCGCCATGGAGCATATTATTGTCATTGCAAAGGTTGCGATATGCGGGTAAAGAGGTGATAGTAGTATCTTGTTTACCCCACCTTTACAATTGATAGGTAATTAATGGAACCCTTAGTGCGTCCGCGTTCATGGGTAAACCCTTAATCACCGTAGTGAGAACTGGAGTGGGGAAATTATGATGGTGGCATGCGTGATACAGAGATTACACAAGTAGCTTGTATATTGTACCTGGTTCCGCCCAATTATAGACATAAAGAGTGGCTCGAGTATCCAACCTAGAACTATGCAATCGCATATGTTACAATAGACACATATTAATGAGGAATCTGGACTGGGACGCCTTAATTCTATTGTTAGTTTTATCACTTTATTTATTATGCGGTGTTCTTTTACTTCTTTTTGCACGAATTACTTTTGATCATACTTCACTCAAAACATTATAAATTTCTGCCTTCATTTTGCTTTTCATCTACAACTAACTTGCATGCACATTTCCATAAGTCGCTAAAAGAGTCGTAGTCCTAATTTTTGTGCTCCATGTGGAATCAATACTCTTACTTTAAAAGGGCTACAACTAAACTCTATGTACTTGCAGGCCATCAGTATACTCTCCGAAGTGTTAAGTGCATGTTCAGTATCCTTCTCCCCTTTCTAAATGGCTAAAGCCTTGCAATGCTCAATGTGTTGAGCAAGATGATCACTTGCATTGCATCAAACATATTGCAAACAAACAAAACACATATAAATGAAAGCAACATGAAATTTAGGATTAGTGTCATCAGAACAATTAGGAATCAAATCTATCCAATTATGCAATGTCATATCAATTTAAAAATACACAAATCATTGCACAACAACACATGCAACCCCAAATATTACAAACAAAACCAGAGCTAACTATGCATCACCACACTTATTACAAACAAATTTGACACAAGAATTTATTGCACTTACCACATACCTCAAGCACCCCCATCGAACACCATAGTGAACCGATCGGGAGAATCATCACTAGGGGGGAAGGGCCGCTTGGCCTACGGTAAGAAAGGCAAGCCATAGCCTCAAGAACAGTAAAGGAGATAGATTACCAAACTAGAAAATGCAGGTCCTTTGTTTTTTTACAAAGAACTAATTCAATAAACATGTATTGATCAAATTGAAAGCTATCAGTTGATAGATTTGAAAGCCCCACCTATCATTACCACCTAAAAATGCCCCAGCTAGAAATATAATGGGAAAAAAATTTGAAACACGCAGATGGAGGCGACAAACAAACCAACCACGATGCGAGGGAACCGACGGGGACGATGGTCGATGCAAAGCAAGAGAGGAGGTGTCAGTTGTCGGAGGATGCAAGTGGTGGAAGAAAGAAAGGCGGCGGCGACGGTGCTAGGCACATGAAAGGGTAGGTGAAGAAACATAAAAAGGTTTAACGAGCAAAGTGAAACGGGGAAGCTTGTGACACCCTCGATTCAATCGTACACTAATCATACACGCAAATGTGTACGATCAAGATCAAGGACTCACGGGAAGATATCACAACACAACTCTAGAGACAAATTAAAATAATACAAGCCTTATATTACAAGCCAGGGGCCTCGAGGGCTCGAATACATCAGCTCGAATACACAAGACTCAGCGGAAGCAACAATGTCTGAGTACAGACATAAGTTATACAAGTTTGCCTTAAGAAGGCTAGCACAAAAGCAGCAACAATCGAAAAGGCAAGGCCTCCTGCCTGGGAGCCTCCTAACTACTCCTGGTCGTCGGCGGCCTCCACGTAGTAGTAAGCACCCTCTTGGTAGTAGTAGTCGTCGTCGACGGTGGCGTCTGGTTCCTGGGCTCCACCATCTGGTTGCGACATCCGGCAAGAAAGGAAAAAGGGGGAAAGAGGGAGCAGAGCAACCGTGAGTACTCATCTCAGTACTCGCAAGCAAGGATCTACACTACATATGCATCGGTGTCAATGAAATGGGTAGTATCTGTGGACTGAACTGCAGAATGGCAGAAGAGAAGGGGAAAGCCTGGCCTATCAAAGACTAGCATCTTCAAGCAGCTCCAAGCATCTTGCAGCATCAGAAGAGATAAGAGTGGCATACTATAATATTAGTAAGTATGTTGTAACATCGCCCAGAGATCACTTCCTCGACTCCCTGTGAGAAAACAATCCCGGAGCCATCATTTCCATTACATGTCGCCGCATCAAGTTCTAGTTGTATCGATCGGGATACAACTCCGAGTGTCCGTTACCGTAGGACAGGCTATCGATAGATGTTTTCTTCCCTGCAGGGGTGCACCAACTTACCCACCACGCTCGCTTAACTCTGGCTGGACACACTTTACTGGGTCATGCCCGGTCTCGGCCAAACGATACGCCGCACCCCGACCTAGGCTTAATAGAGTGGTCAGCACGCCGGACTAAACCTATGCCCCAAGGGTCTTGGGGCATCGCCCCGGGAACTCCTGCACGTTGTGTGGGTGGCTGGTAAGCAGACCTAGCTACCTCCTGAAAAAGGCAGGTGCTTACCAGTCCAACCCGGCGCGCGTCGCTTAGTCGCATGACGTCTATTAAGCTTCGGCTGATGCATACGACGCAGAACTCCCATACTATGCCCACGTGATGGTTAGTGCTATCATGCCAGAGGCCTTCTTAGATCAAATATCCAAACCGTTAGTGTGTTGGTAGTGTGGTCACGAACAGAGACTCACGAAAGATGTGACCCCGTCGTCCCGTCTCACGGACTTGCTGCAAGGGCTAAGAATGCCCGGCCGCGCCGTGTGGAAAAATTACGGGTATCCTCCAGATCAACCCGACTTCACATCACTCGCGGGTACCCCTTGGGGCCGACCTAATGTCATCATGGTTCTGTGGTAAGTCAAAGTAATTGTGTGTCTGAACCAGCAAGGGGGGAACCTGAGGAATCACCCTCGATGGATTCCCACTCAATGTAACCATCAAGGTGGACTTGGAGGAAGCACCTCGTTGGTCCACACTTGAGGGGTTGCACGACAGAGTCCTTATCAGGAGTGGTGAAGGAGGAATCACCCTTGATTACCATGACCGAATAGCTACACTACAGGGTTAACATCAGAAGTGATGGCGAGGTATCACCCTCGGCACTCGATAGTATCTCTACAGAGTCGTACAACTAAGGGAGTGATGTGCGGTGTCGGGGCCTGGACGTCGATCACGTTGATCGAGTCATCGAACATAAAGCGGGGCAACTGTGACAAGGTGGGGGTCACCGATGGATCTCTAACCAGCCTATACTAAACAGTTTAGAATAAGCAGGTAACGTATGAAAGAAGGTAGCAAAAACAGGCTATGCATTAGAATAGGACCAAACAATAACATTAGCAAAATCTAATGCAAGCATGAGAGAGAATGGAATGGGCGAAATCAGAGTGATCAAGGGGGGGCGCTTGCTTGGAAGCTCTGCTGAAAAGGGAGAAGTGTCTTCGGTGATGTAGTCGATCACACGGGCATCATTGGTCTCGGGGTCTACTAGAGAGAAGAGGGGGAAGAAACAGTAAATACAGAGCAAACAGAGGTACCACTAAGCAGGACATGACGAAAAGCAGAACTAGGGTCAACCTAACGTAGTACTGCACGATATAGGTGAAGGGGGAATTCAACCGGGAATGTTTTCCCGGTTCCGGACCTGTGTCAAACTGATGACCAGAGGCGAATGTTCCATGTTAAGATAGTTAGAGGCATCTGACAGGTAAACGGACCACGTACTCGATTCGTCTCGTCGTTCTGAGCAACTTTCATGTATAAAACATTTTCATCTGAGTTATGGTTTATTTTCTACGAATTTCTAAATTTTAAGTATTTTTTGAAATTATTTATCTTAACAGAAATGGAATATGACATCAACATGACGTGTTGATGATGTCAGCAGTCAATAGAGCGGCTGACCAGGTCAAAGCTAACCAGTGGGTCCCACATGTCAGCGACTGTGGCACTAACAATGGATTACTTTGACTAATAGTACTAGTTAGGGGTGTGGGCCCCATTAGTCAGTGAATAATTAGTGATTAAATCTAATTAACAGATTAATTAACATTTTTTATTTATAAAACTTGTTTAATTAGCGCGAGGCACACATGTCAGTGGCACTAGGCTGCCTAGTTAGCATGTTGACTGGGTCAACCCAGTCAACAGGGCCTGTGGGGCCCGCTGGCAGTGACCAAGGGGTGGCCCCAGGTGTGCCACGTCGGCGATGGCTGGTGGCTCAACGCCGGTGACGCTAAACGCGGCGGCGCAGCTCGGATCTCGCCGGAAAACGGCCTCAGGCGACCATTTGGCATGCGGCCTAGTGGGTTCGAACGAGCACTCACTCGCTCATTGATCCGCGGCTGCGGTTTGACCGGGAATGGCCCGAGACGGCGATGGCGAGCGGCAGAGGCGGCGCCGGAGTTCGAGCATGGGCGGATCCGACGATACACAGCACAACAGAGTGAGCTAGCTAGCGCTACGGGGCCCTATGTTGAGCACGACTGCGAGCTCGGATGAGCTCATAAGCGAGCATGGCCATGACGAGGAGCTCGACGGCGGCGCTATGTTTGACCACAGCAGAAGCGGCGAGCTACGAGCGCAGCAAGCTAAAGGAGGAAAAGGAAGAGGTGACGCAGCTCACCGAGCGGCTCAAGGTGGCCCGTGGAAGCTTTGTAGCGCAGTGGAGACGACAGATCGACGGCGGTAGTTTGCGGTGGCCGAAGATGCGGACGAAGGGGAAATGGCGATGTAGGGTCCTCCGGCTCCACCTAGGGCCACCAGGAGAAGGTGTCGACCTCGGCGAAGCTCGCGGACAGGATCATCGGGCACGGGGCCGCCGATGGCCGCGGTGACGACGGAGGACGGCAGCGGGCGCGCTCGGGTAGTGGGGAGAAAGGGTGAGCGTGAGCGAGGGAGAGTGGGTGACGCGATCTAGGGTTCCCGGGGCGGTCGGGGAGCACATGTAGAACACCGGGGATGCAGCGGATGGCCTGCACGTGCCCGATCCGGGGCGTGGACGCGCACGCGGCAGCCACCGGGCCTCCTGTGAACAGGAGGTTGAAGGAGGAGCCGGTTGGTGGGTTGGGCCTGCTACAGTGGGGATGATGGCCCAAGTGCACAGGGGCGTTCTCCTTCTTCTTTTTCTCCTTCTTTGCTTTGTGTTTCTTTTTATAAACAGAGATGGGTAAGAAAATATTGGGCATGCTATTTACTCAGAAAAATATGGGAAGTGCCCTTTTTATTCCCTGGTGATCTTAGACAGTGCCACAAATATTTTGGAGACCAGAAGAATTCATTTGGTATTTTCATAAATAGGATAGCATTTAAAAATGCTGAATTGGTGCTGTTATAATTGCTAATGCTCATCTTTGCACAAAAGTGATGTTGTGTTCCTTAACAAATAATTTTTATGGAATTTTTGACAAATGATGAACATTTTCCCAGCAACTTTTGAGAAACTTCAAACTTCACTTGAATTTGAATTGACTCGAATTTCAAATGGGATATTGAACAAAGGGGATTAAGCACTGTTTGGAAAAATTATTAGCTTAATCATAGAGGGTTACTGTAGCATCACAATGGGGGGGTTACAAATCTCCTCCACTACAAGAAAGGTCATCCCGAGATTTAAGAGGTGGAGTAAGGGGAAAAGGATTGGTTACGAAATTCTAACGGATCTTCTTTTCTTGCTGCTCTCATCGAAGATGTTGATCCATAATGTTGATGTCTTCAATTCACTACATCAGGGCATCATGATGAAGTCGTCAACCTTTCTTTAGAAACTCCACCATACTTACGAATAGGCTTTAAAGAAAAAAAACCATAAGGACAGATGTTTGAAAGGATTGGCATCTGGTAATTATCCCAAGGAAGGAGATTTTAGAAGCACCAGGAAACATATAGAGAGTACTATAAGGAGGTTCAACAGGTTTCAACCAGGCAAGCATCTAGCTGATGCCTAAACAAGTGATGAAGGGGTTCAGAGCAAATGAAGAATAATGTTGCCTCTAATACCGGAATGAAACATGGTGAGGAAGTTTGCTCGTGAATTACATACTAAGCCAAGTGCAAACAATATTTCGGAATCAAGGTGTATAGGAGAGTCAGGTTTCGATCTTGTGTAATGATACGTCTCCAACTATCTATAATTTATGAAGTATTCATGTTGTTTTATTATCATTCTTGGATGTTTTACAATCATTTTATAGCAACTTTATATCATTTTTTGGGACTAACCTATTGACCCAGTGCCCAGTGCCAGTTGTTGTTTTTTGCTTGTTTTTTACATCACAGAAAATCAATATCAAATGGAGGGGGTGCCCCGAGGGGGGCACAACCCACCAGGGCGCGCCAGGCCCACCTGGCGCACCCAGGTGGGTTGTGCCCACCTCAATGGCCTCCCGCACCCCCTCTTTGCACTATAAATTCCCAAGTATTCCTAAACCCATCGGGGTTAACCTAGATCAGAAGTTCCGCCGCCGTAGGGCTCCGTAGCCACCGAAAACCAATCTAGACCCGTTCCGGCACCCTGCCGAAGGGGGGGAATCATCTCCAGTGGCCTTCTTCATCATCCCGGCGGCCACCACGATGAGGAGGGAGTAATCCACCCTCGAGGCTGAGGGTTTGTATCAGTAGCTATGTGTTTAATCTCTCTCTCTCGTAATCTATATCATGGGCTTTGTTAATATAGATGGATCATATGATGTTTGTACCCTCTATATCTATACTCTTGTTATGATGAATTGAATCTTTACCCTTTGAAGTTTTGTCCTGTCAGATTGAATATTCAGAGATGAGAACACATGATATATATCTCGCAATATGAATACTTGAGGTGACAATTGGGGTATCTTATTGATTCACTTGATATATGTTATGGCATTCAACTCGCGGATTCCCACGGTGATATTGGGGTAATCTATGCATAGGGGTTGATGCACGTTTTTATCCGACAGAAACTTCGGGGTCTCCTTATAGTTCTTTGTGTGGATTGAGTATTATGAATATGAATTTGCTTTGGTGTTATCTTAGTATGAACTCTTGATTAGATCGATCGGAAAGAATAGCTTGC
The DNA here is from genome assembly GCF_018294505.1 of Triticum aestivum. Lineage (NCBI taxonomy): Eukaryota > Viridiplantae > Streptophyta > Magnoliopsida > Poales > Poaceae > Triticum > Triticum aestivum. The sequence goes on along the minus strand of NC_057799.1, from coordinate 553,695,547 downwards.
TTTATTCTAGTACGAACTCTAGGATAGATCGAATGGAAAGAATAGCTTTGAGATGGTTTCGTACCCTACAAACAATTTCTATCTTTTGTTCTCCCCTAATAGGAACTTGGGAGTGATTCTTCGTTACGCTTTGAGGGATAATCATATGATCCAACTATGTTAGCACTGTTGAGAAATTGCACTAGTGAAAGTACGGACCCTAGGCCTTGTTTTCGTCGGCGTTCTGGGAACAGGGGTCCCCAGACTTGCCTGCCTGCGGCCCATGGCGTGGCTCCTCTAGCGGACTAGTACGGCCCGTCTTCACCAGCAAACACTCAAGACCCTCGCAAGGGGCCAAGCCTCGCGAGGCGGACGACACAAGACCTCCTCGGGGGCAGCCTCACTAGGCCGGCTCGCGAGGAGCGGAGAGATCAAGGCGAGGGGCACCTCGTGAGGTTCCCGTGACATGTGCCATGACGACCAAGGCTAGGCGGGCGCTAGGCGGGCGCCGGCGGGCTCCAGGCAGGTGCCAGTGGGCGTAGAGTACTCGTTTCCTCTTTGGTGCTAAAGGAGCACGCGCAGGCGAGGAGTCCCGAGGCATCAGGCAAAGGTTTCCATATTGGTGCAACAAGACCAAAACCAGCAGGACGGCATGACGGAGGTCATCGCGGAGCCCACGACGGCGACACCACCAGAGCCTTTGGAAGGCAAAGACCACCTTTTGTCAGGATAGCTTGTACTAGTTGTCCCCCTTTGAATTGGCCGTTGTGGGATCCCTTCCTGCCTAATATTTGGGAAGAGGACCCAGGCCTCTAGAAATAGGACTAGCCACCACCATAGGAGGAAACTAATTTTGCCCCAACTGATCTTGGATCAGATCCATTCCATCCACACACGCACAAGCTCACCGAGCTCAAGAACACCTCTCCTCAGGAGGTAGTTCTTCCCTTCTACTTGTTCATCTTAGCCTACGAGGCAATCCACCACACCACACTGGAGTAGTGTATTACACCACATCGGTGGCCCGAACCAATATAAACTCCTATGTCCCCCTTGTTCCTTGGGTTCGGCGAGCTAGGCCTTGAGATCGCGGTGAGTGTGTGAGCTTGGGAGAGAGAGATCTTCGTGCGCACCCCAGAGTTCGAACCTTAAGGGTTTTGCCGGAACCCGTAATCCGACATTTGGTGCGCTAGGTAGGGGTGCACCGAAGTTCGCCTCTCCGCCGGCACCGCCTCCCCGTCCTGTCTCCTTGGCCGGCGTTGCTCCTCCGACTGGGTCAATGATGCCCACGCCTTGCGGTGGGTGCAGTGGCCACCCAAGTTCAAGCCGGAGATGCCGCCGCGCTACGACGGCGTGCCGGATCCGACGGCCTTCCTGCTAGTGTACGAGGAGGCCGTCCAGAAAGCCGGAGGCGACGATAAGGTCATGGCCAACTGGTTTCCCATGGCCCTCGCTGGCGCACCGTGCGCCTAGCTGCTCACCCTCCCAGGATCCTCTGTGGCCTCTTAGGAGGAGCTGCGCGGCCTCTTCGTCCCATGCTTTGCGGCAACGACGCCCGTCATCGTCGCAGCCCTCCTCGGCGGCTCGCAAGCACCACCTTCAGACCGTCACACCAAGTAGTTCTTCCGCTAGATCGGTGCCGCCTCCGTGTAGCAAGGAGCTCCTCCAGAATGGGCGGCGCCCAAGGCCGACCTCACCTTTGACTCAAGGGATCATCCCATCACCACTGCTAGCTCAGGCATGCTCCCAATGCTTTGCACGCCCACCATCTGCAACGTAGCCGTCACCAAGACCCTCATCGACGGCGGGCCTTAATGTGCTCTCCATGGAGGCTTTCGGCTTGCTTCACGTGCCGCATGAACGGCTCCGTCCCACCAGGCCCTTCTCCGGAGACGGCAGCGGCTCCACCGCCCCCCTAGGGCAGATCCGCCTTCCCGTGACTTTCGGCACCCGCGACAACTACCACACCGAGCTTATCGACTTCGACAACGCCCGCATCGGCCTCCCGTACAACGCCATCCTTGGGTACCCAGCCTTGGCCTAGTTCATGGCGGCCACCCATCCTGCTTATAACCTCATGAAGATGCCCGAGAGCAAAGGCGTCCTCACCGTAGCTGGAGACACCAAGGAGGCTCTGACGCTGCTCAAGCTTGCCTTCAAGGCCGTCGCGGCAGCACGCCCGGCCGACGAGGCCACCCCCGGAGCTAAGGAGGCCGCGCCAGCGAAGAAGAAGCAGTTGTTTACTCAAGATCGGGACGAAATGAAGCAAGTGTCGGTCGAGGAAGGTGGACCCTCTGGAGCCACCTTCACCATAGGCGCCAACCTCGACCCAGATCAAGAGGAGGCATTGGTGAAGTTCCTGCATGCGAACAAGGAGGTATTCGCCTAGGAACCCAAGCAGCTGGTAGGGGTCCCGAGGGGGGTGATCGAGCATCACTTAAGGGTGTGCCCCAATATGCGCCCTGTGAAGTAGAAGGCGCGGCGGCAGTCCACGGAGAAGCAGTCCTTCATCGTCTAGGAAACCCGCAAGCTGGAGGCAGCAGGTGTCATTCGCGAGGTCCAGTACCCGGAGTGGCTGGCGAACCCTGTCGTTGTGCCAAAGAAAGGCGGGAAGGAGCGCATGTGTGTCGACTTCACCAACCTCAACAAGGCCTGTCCCCAAGACCCATTCCCGTTTTCGAGCATCGACCAGATTGTCGACTCCACCGCCGAGTGCGACCTGTTGTGTTTCCTGGACGCGTTCTCGGGCTACCACTAGATCAAGATGGCAGTGGAGGATGTGGAGAAGACGGCTTTCCTGACCCCGTGCGGGGTGTACTGCTACACTTGCATGTCGTTTGGGCTGCGCTACGCAGGGGCGACCTTCCAACGGCTGATGCACATCGCTTTGGGTTAGTAGCTCGGGAGAAACGCTGAAGCCTACGTCGACGACATCGTAGTAAAATCTCGGGAGGCGAGAACTCTGATTCAGGACCTGGAGGAGACCTTTTCACAAGCTTGCGCCAGGTGGACCTGCGGCTTAACCCGGAGAAGTGCGTGTTCGGTGTTCCCTCCGGCAAGCTGTTGGGCTTCCTCGTGTCCCACAGGGGGGATCGAGGCTAACCCAGAGAAGTTCAAGGCGATAGAAGACATGAGCCTGCCACAAACTCTCAAGGAAATGCAGACGCTTGCGGGCTGCGTGACCTCGCTAGGGCGCTTCATCTCCAAGTTGGGGGAGCGCGCCGTGCCATTCTTCAAGCTGATGAAGAAGAAGGGCCCGTTTGAGTGGACCCCGGAGGCCGACCTGGTGTTTCAAGACCTCAAGAGATACCTGACCAGCCCTCCGGTAATGGTGGCACCTCGTCCCCTCAAGCCCCTGGGGCTTTACCTTGCCGCCACCCCCTACTCCGCCACCGCGGCGCTAGTGGCGGTCCGGGAAGAGCGCCAGGCCAAGAGTCTACCGCGCCGTGCCGCACCTCCAGCCGGGGCGACACGGCACCAAGAGGATGCCGCAGAGGCCGTGACAGCGCCAACGAATGATCAAGCCCAACAAGACGGCTTTCTCGGGCCAGCACAGGCCCCAATGGATGACCAGGCTCCTGAAGGTCCGTCACCTCAGGAGATGCCCCAACCTTCGGCAGACGCAGGCTCCATCGACGCTTCCGCCCTCGTCAAGCACCAAGTGTACTTCATCAGCACGGTACTACGGGATGCGAGGGCGCGGTACCCCATGCCACAGAAGCTTCTGCTCGCGCTCCTGGTGGCCTCACGGAAGCTGCGCCATTACTTCCAAGGCCACCCGATCAAAGTCGTCTCAGCTTACCCACTGGAGAGGGTGCTCCGGAGCCCTAATGCCGCAGGAAGGGTCGCCGAGTGGAACATCGAACTTCAGGCATTTCAGCTCGAGTTCAGCACAACCAGGGTCATCAAGGGGGCCGCCCTAGCCGACTTCGTGGCTGAATGGACCGACATCCCGGAACCTGAACATGGCGGGAGCCTATCTCTCTTGCCAGGAAGTGAAGCACCAGATGGTTGGGTCATGTACTTTGACAACGCCTTCGTGTGCCAAGGCGCGGGGGCTGGAGCCGTGCTCATCTTGCCCACCCAAGACAAGCTCTACTACGCCATGGAGCTCTGCTTCCAGTGAGGCGAGAAGGTCTCCAACAAGATTGCGGAGTACGAGGGGTTGATCGCCGGCCTCAAGGCCGCCGTGGCCATGGGGGTAAAACGTCTCACCATCAAGGGCGATTCATAGCTCCTCGTCAACTTCTCCAACAAGGTGTACGAGCCGAAGGACAATCACATGGAAGCATACCTCACGGAGGTGCGCAAGATGGAGAAGCAATTCTTGGGCCTGGAGCTGCAACACGTGCCTCAAGAACGAACAAGGAAGCCGACGACATCGCCAGAAGGGCATCCAAGCGCCTGCCCCAGGAGCCCGGCATCTCCGAAGAACGGTTTTCGAGCCGTTAGCAGCACCCCCATCTGTGGGGTTGGCGTCACCTCGGGAGGAGCTCCCCCAACCACCAGCCTCGGGAGCCCTCGCCTGTGGCCCGACCACAGGAGCACGCTTGCTCCTGGCGCTTGAGCCTCGGGAGGGGTGCTGGACCGAGGAGTTCAAGGCGTACCTGACACGAGGGATGCTGCCGGAGAAAGAGGAGGACAAGGAGCGTGTTGCCCGGCAGGCTACGGCATACCGCGTCCAGGATGGTGAGCTATACAGAAAGCGACCAAATGATATTTCCTTGCGACGCATCTCCAGGGAGGAGGGGAAAGAGTTGCTGGCTGACATACACGACGGAGACTGCGGGCACCACTCGTCGTCACGTACCCTGGTCGGCAAGGCGTTCCGCAGCAGGTTCTACTGGCCCACGGCACTCAATGATGTGACCGAGCTGGTGAGGTCCTGCGAGGCCTGCCAATTCCATGCCAAGCAGATCCACCAGCTAGCCCAGGGCCTCCAGACTATCCCACTGTCATGGCCATTCACGGTCTGGGGGCTGGACATCCTGGGTCCATTCCCACGAGCGCCTGGGGGGCACCGCTACCTCTACGTCGCCATCGACAAGTTCACCAAATGGGCAGAGGTGGAAGCCGTCCGCACCATCCCAGCCGGGTCGGCAGTTAAGTTCATCAAGGGCCTCATGAGCCGGTTCGGGGTCCCTAACCACATCATCACCGACAATGGCTCGCAGTTCACTAGCAATCTCTTCAAGACATATTGTGCAACCTTGGAACGCAGATCTGCTACGCTTCAGTGGCACACCCCAGGAGCAATGGCGAAGCCGAACGCGCCAAAGCGGAGGTCCTGAGGGGCCTCAAGACCAGGACCTTCAAGAAGAAGCTCGAGGCCTGCGGCAGGGGCTGGCATGACGAGCTCTAGTCTGTGCTGTGGTCCATCCGCACCACCGCCACCAAGCCAACAGGCGAGACCCCGTTCTTCCTCGTCCACGGAATAGAAGCGGTTCTCCCTCACGAGGTCAGGCATCACTCTACGCCGGTCCTGGCATTTGATGAGACACAGCAGGACGCCATGCGGGGGATGGACCTTGTGTTGGGGGAGGAACGCTGCCCTGAAGCCTCGCTCCGAGCGGCGAGATACCAGCAGGCGCTGCAACGGTACCACAGTCGCAGCATCCTCTCCAGGACGCTCGAGGTGGGTGATCTCGTCCTGAGGCGGGTGCTCTCCAGGGAAGGGCTGCACAAGCTCTCGCCCATGTGGGAGGGCCCGTTTAGGATCGACCGCGTCTCCAGGCCTAGCACCGCGTGAGGGAGTCCTGGACTAAGGGTCCTCGGGTTTCCGGCCTGTTAGCCATGGGCCGGACTGATGGGCTATGAAGATACAAAGACCGAAGACTCTACCCGTGTCCGGATGGGACTCTCCTTGGCATGGAACGCAAGCTTGGCGTCCAAATATGAAGATTCCTTTCTCTGTAACCGACCTTATGTAACACTAGATCCCTCTGGTGTCTATATAAACCAGAGGGCTAGGTCCGTAGAGGCCAATCATCACAATCATAGTCATACAGGCTAGACTTCTAGGGTTTTTAGCCATTACGATCTCGTGGTAGATCAACTCTTGTAATACTCATATCCATCAAGATCAATCAAGAAGGAAGTAGGGTATTACCTCCATAGAGAGGGCCCGAACCTGGGTAAACATTGTGTCCCCTGTCTCCTGTTACCATCGACCTTAGACGCACAGTTCGGGACCCCCTACCCGAGATCCACCGGTTTTGACACCGACACCACGTGCCTGGAGACGCAGGACGGGATCCCCATCCAGAACGCCTGGAACATCCAGAACCTCCAAAAGTTCTACCCATGAAGCAAGGCCTAGTGCCTGTGATGGTCTCTTCTCGTGACACTCTCACATAATAATGAGTGGGGTTGTAACGCCCCGGAGTGTCTGGAGTGCCGCCCTCGGGACTCGGGGGCTCCCTCCCATGTCCTAGTGGCAGCACTTAGCTCCACGCTGGTGAGAAGACTAGACTAGGTGCTGGACGTGGCTGTTCATTTTCTTTCCGTAGTTGGCTTGCCTCTCTTTAATGGAAAATTTGAATTATGGTGTTTCTCGCTGGCTTGGTTCGATTCCCTTTTCTCTCCGTTTCTTCCCTCAGTTCCCTGTTTTGCCCGATACTCTCCCTCGCACGCCTCGTGAGGGGGCTGGACAGGTGCGCGCGTATAGCGCTTCCCTTGATCTTCACGAGGCACCCTCGTTCGAGCTTGCGACCGGTGCCCCAATTTTTTAAGTCCATGCCCCACGGGTACCGCGATGTGGTGCGCCAGGCCATGCCCGGCCACGCCTGGGGCCCTGAGCAAGGTAGGATAAGGGTTTCTTAACGAATTTTTGCAGTATCTCGCCAAGTCCATAGCAAGGAGGTCTCATCAGGTGCCGGGAGATGCGCACCTCATGAGGTGGAAGCTGCTTCGGACGCATCGAGCTAAGTTATCCTTACATACCTACGTAAAGCATTGATGCCACAGCACAACTCAGAAGTGATAACATAGCAAAAGGCAGGAAAAGTGTTACGGTTCATCATGCACCCTCGCGGGGCCCCATACTTGTTTCTTATGATGCAGGAAGAAAAGAAAGAAAAACAGGCAAAAGCGGCTCCTACGCCCGTGGCTACTCCCGAGAATCATCTCCTGGCGCTCCCCTAAACTCAGCCAGAGCCCTCCTCGTGCTTCACTGGGGTGCGACGACGGGATGACCCACCACCGTCCTTGAAGCGAGCATGGCGACGGGGCGGTTGGTCATAGCCGCTGCTGGAGCTTTCGCCAGAGGAGGAGCCACCGCTGCTGGATGAGCTGCGGCAATCACCGAGGGCGAGCTTGCCCTCGTCCTCGTCACGGCCGTCACCAAGGCCGAGCACTTCGTCACCGTCGCTATCTTCAGGGTAGCACCCAGCGCGGCGAACGTCCTCCCCGAACACCCTCACGAAGAGGGTCCCGGCGCCGTCGTACATGAAATGGAGGGCGCACCGCCTGCCCAGGCCGCGTGCGCGGGCAAACGTCTGCCAGCCGCAGGCCAGGGCTATGTTGCCTGTGGCGGAGATCTCCATTGCAACCCACGAGGCCTTGCTGCAGCAGCCGTCCGCCTACAGCCAGAGGCCGCCGGGACCCGAAGCCGCCAGCTCACCAGCAAAGAAGCGCGGAAGCTGGAGCCAGGTGCCGGTCGGGTTCTCCAACCACACAATGAACTCCGGCAGCACCTCCGCCGAGTGGAAGCGTGGCCGGGGAGGCCCAGCGACCACGGCGCACCTCCCCTTGTCAACAAGACCTCCATGCCTCAAGCGGCTTCCGTCGGGCGGAGAAGCGCCGCCTCGGCCGCCCGGAGCGACACTGGTGTAACAGCCTGGCTTTTGGCCCTTTTCTTTTTCTTTCGATTTATTTGGTTTTGGCTCAGTTTTTCTTTTTGGAGTGGAACTGTGGCCTTGTCACCTTGGAAATCATCCTCATTCCCCCTCCCAAGTGGCTCAGCATTCTCAAAACCTTCCCAAGATCATGTCACTTCACTTCTTGACCAAACCCTAAAATTCTTTTTCTAGGGAATATTCCTTTTTCTATTAAAGGAATAACCCTATCTGCCCTAGGTTGTGAAGCAGCCTATATTTCTGTCCATCCAAAAATCCCCAAATAATTCTCATAATTCCTTTGGGTCATATATAGCTCAAATATGCCCAAACATTTCCTTGGCCAGTTCAAAAAAAATTCCCAATATTCCTTTTTCTATTCTGCCCTGAATGGCACTTTGTGAAGGAAGTGTCATTTATATTTTTCCTAGTGGCTCCCAACCTTTTTGGGCATGCTTATATGCCCAAATAATTTCCTCATGCACAATTTCAACTTTATTTGCCTAGCCAATCTTCCTCAGTGAATTTTCAAAGTTTTTGTCCAAATAGAGGCTTTGTGAGGGAAGTACTAGCTAGGGGTATCCAAATGAGTTAAACTTTTGCACACTCCTTAATTTTCTCATATTAACACCCTCCACCCATTTGCAGCCCCATCCAATTATCTATGTGAGCACAGGAGCAAATCTTTGATTCTGGCAATATTTTCACGTTGCGAAGCAAGTGCCTTTTATATTGCTTCACAAATCCGGGTAAAATTACCGGATCATTCTTATACCCATAAAACATCTCTCCACCCAATTTGGCATCATTTCAATGAGCCATTTGATCACCAAAATTATTCGAAGTTTCTGGACAGAAATGATGCTTGTGAAGCAACTGCCATGTTGGCTTGTCCATTTGGCATGAGATTTTTACAACATCTCCATATGTCCAAATAATCAAGCTTTGCCCAATCTTATCCCAAGTTGCTTCTCCAGGTGAGTGCATCATCCAAATTTAGTTTCTGACCAGATTTGGCAGTTGCAAAGAAACTACATTAAATCTTGGTTCAAATCCCCTCAAAACCTCCAGGACTGTAGTCCTTCCTAACCTGAACACCCCAGACATAACATTTGACCCATAGCATCTCTGTGTTGATCACACTTAGTTGAACAAGTTTACTGCAGTAAACTTCAGAGGTTGCTTACCTTTTAACCAGAGCAGTTTTCACCGAGTTACCACCGCAGTTGAGACCTACCAGGAAGGACTAACCCCCAGACATCATTTGGCATCGCTTCTGGCACTGTGTGCACCAGTGCGCGCGGTGACCGCCTCTCTAGCATGCCATGGACGCGAGCTGGGTGGCTTCTTGCTCGGGCCCCTCCTCTGCTCGGCGTCTCAGCGGGCACGGGCCTGTCCAGCGTGTTCCCCGCGTCGTCGCCGTCCTCCTGGAGCCATCTTCCCCCTCCGTAAGCCCTCCGTCAGCGCTCGTCGCTGCGCGCCCACGGGCGATCTGTAGCCAACCGGCTCTGTTCGCGCCGCGGCATCTTCCTCCTCTTGTCCCCGAGCTCTGCTCGTTCCTGTACACCTCCGTAGCTCGTCCGCACCTCCCCTTCGCCTTCCCGGAGCTCATGCGCGAGCACACAGGTCCGCGGCGCCGTCCACGCGTCCGCGGCGACGCCAGCTCGGCCATGACCTCGCGCGACTATATTAGCCCCTCCCCGCGCAGCCCGAGCACTCCACTCGCCTCATCACTCTCCTAGGACCCCGCCCCACTGTTTCCCCGAGCCGCAGCTGCTCTCCTCGCTGCTCTCTGCTGCCATGGCCGCCGCCCCCTACGGCCTAATCCGGCTGAAGCCGAGCCCTCCTCCATCTCTAACCACCACCACCAGAAGCCCCTCACTCCGGCGAGTCTCCACTGCCCATACCCTCGTCGCCGGAGCCCCTCTAGGGTCGTGCCCCGAAGATCACCGTCGCCTCTGTCCCCTTCTCTCACCAACCGTCACCGCCTCCCCAGTCCTCCCCGGGGCTTGTTTTCCTCCTGGGTGGATGCGGTGGACCGCGCCGCGTGCTCCGGTGCCTCCCCTTGGCCGGAGTTGGTCGGAGCCGCGAGGCCAGCGCCGGCGCCGGCGCCCCTCCCTCTGTTCTGCGCCCCCGTCTGGAGGAAGAAGACGAGGAGCGGGGGGAGGGAGTTGACCAAGCCAGGCGGGCCCCATCTCCACGTGGCCCCACCTGTCGGCGGGTGGGCGTTAACCCTGCCTGCCCAGCTGGATAAGTGACGGGCCCCACAGCCCGTGGGACCCGCCCGTCAGCGACCCAGAGGCCGGCCCCGAGCCCTGCTAACGTGGATAAGTGGACACGGTTTTTTCCATATACGCTTTCATCCACCGAAAGCGTATTTCCCCGAGTGCGCGTTCTGTTTTTCGGGCCTATTTGTGATGATTTTTATTACAAAGAGGTCCCTCGCAGAAAAACAGCTATTACTTTTTGCTCGCAACTCCAAATCTGGTGATTCCAAAGCCCACTTCTTTGTTTCATCGAGCCCGTTCTGATGGAACCAATTTCACCATGTTTTGACATTCTGAAAATGACCATTATGCCCTTGCCCTTATTCAGCCCCCTCCGAGAGAGTACGATTTCCGGCGATTCGTTCCGCGAGTTTCTCGCACTTTCCCCGGTGATTTCTTCCACCCCAGGCAAGCCACACCCTCCATTTTCATCACTGTAATGCAGTGACATGGTTTAATCTATTTGAACTTGTTTAAAATATTGCTTTAGCTACATGACTTTGTGCATGGCATTTTTCTCGGAGTATTATTTTGTTCTTGTTGTTGCCATGCTATTGTTTGGATTACTAGGAGTTATGTTTGTAGTTGATGAGTATCATGTTGCCATTGGAGTATTAGTGGTTGATATTATGATTGTTTTCATGATGATATCTGTTATTATATTTTGGAGTATTACTTAGGATGTCATGATGCCTTTGGATTATTAGTGGTTGGTATGATTATTTTCATGATGCTAGTCGATGTTCTGTTACTGTTGCTTGGAGTATTAGATTCGGAGATGATGTTTACGTGTGTATTTTGATATGGGTTTCAGATTCATCATAATAGAAATGTTATGCTATCCTTGGAGTATTTTGATATGATGATATTATGCTTAGATTATTTGTTGGATATTGCTATGACTTGGATTATAGTTTGATAGTTGATATCGGAGTATCAGTTATCACAGTTATATTTTTGGGGATAAATTCCGTCATTAAGTTGGTCAGGTGCCACCGAACTGGGCTTTCTCCAGTGCAACCACATTTGCCTTTATGGGAAGGCCCTAATGCGATGCTATTGCCGTGTCTCTCGCCGGTGCCTCCAACGAGGGAAGGTTATGGGCGCGAGCTACCCTGATCAGGTAGGCGGATGTCGGTGTCAAAACCGGCGGATCTCGGGTAGGGGGTCCCGAACTGTGCGTCTAAGGTCGATGGTAACAGGAGACAGGGGACACGATGTTTACCCAAGTTCGGGCCCTCTCTATGGAGGTAATACCCTACTTCCTGCTTGATTGATCTTGATGAATATGAGTATTACAAGAGTTGGTCTACCACGAGATCGTAGAGGCTAAACCCTAGAAGCTAGCCTATGGTTATGATAATGTGTCCGTCTATCCGGACTTTCTCCGGTTTATATAGACACCGGAGAGATCTAGGGTTACATGGAGTCGATTACATAAAAAGGAATCTACATGATTGATCGCCAAGCTTGCCTTCCACGCCAAGGAGAGTCTCATCCGGACACGTAGAGGGTCTCCGGTCTTCGTATCTTCACGGCCCATCAGTCCGGCCCATGGCTAACATGCCGGACCCCCGAGGACCCCTTAGTCTAGGACTCCCTCAGTAGCCCCTGAACCTGGCTTCAATGACGAGGAGTCCGGCGCGCAGATTTGTCTTCGGCATTGCAAGGCAGGTTTGCTTCTTCCGAACTCCAGAATAGTCTTCAGATGTAGTAAGTATGTCCGGACCTGTAACATGAATACCAAACACACAACCGTAGAGAGCACAATATTCCACGAGTCCAATCTGCTGACAACCTTCCGTAACGTGACATCACGACGTGGCCCGGTCATTATTCGAACCGTTTTCTCAACCCGCTGCTTGCACATATTGCGAGGCGGTTTTATTGGCACGTCTTGTCGAAGCAAAGATCGTGTCCCCTTATCACGGGATTCTCATCAATACGGGCGTGGGTAACTCAACCGCGCCATTAGCACGGCGCTTGGGAAATAAGCAAGTATCTAGGGCAAGTGGGGAGGCGCATGACCCCTGCTGCCTTTATAAGGAGACAAGGACTCCTCTTTTTCTTTTCACCCACACCTTCTTCTTCCTCTGCTCATCCATTCTCGAGCTCCAATGCCCAAACTCCCACCCTCTCCGCAAAAATAGTCCAAACATGTCCGGAGCGGGAGGCAAGTGGATGGCCTCCTTCGTTACGAAGGAGGACATCAAGAAGCTTCGGGGGCGGATACCTGTCCACAGATATCGCACATCGGCTTCCGGCCAAAGGGTAGATCATTCCTACCCCAAAGCCTCAGGAGAGGGTAGTATTCCTCTCTCACTTCGTCCACGAGCTGCGATTCCCCCTCCACCCCTTCATCCGTGGACTAATGTTCTACTACGGGCTGGACTTCCATGATTTGGCCCCCAACTTCATCCTCAACATATCGGCGTTTATCGTCGTGTGCGAGGCCTTCCTCTGCATCACGCCCCACTTCGGCCTATGGCTGAAGACCTTCAACGTGAAGCCAAAGGTGGTGGCCGGCCAAGAAGCAGAGTGCGGAGGCGCCATGGTGGGTAAGATGCCCAACGTCACCTGGTCCGAAGGCTCCTTCGTGGAGACCGTGAAGGGGTGGCAATCGGGGTGGTTCTACATCACCGAGCCGCGCGACGCCAACTGGGCGGCGACCCCCGAATTTCGATCCGGTGTCCCCATGCGGCTCACCTCCTGGAAAGAGAAGGGCTTAGCCTGGGGCTCAGCGGAAGAACTAATCGGACTTCAGAACTGTGTCAAAAATATGATAAGCAAGAAAATCAAGCTCGTCAACGTGGTCCTGGTTATGCTCTTCCGCCGGATCCTTCCGTGTCAGAGACGGGTCTGCAATCTGTGGGAGTTCGACCCAGCCGAGCACCAGACGCTGCGAGAGCTCTTCGGCACGACGCACGAAGATGTCTGGAAGGTGCTTTTCAAGGCCAACGAGGTACCACCGCCCATAACCGAAAATCACGGACTCCGCGCTGAACGCCGAGCCAATCCGGTAAGTTGCCATACTTTGCAAGATATGCCTTTCACCAGCACATCCGCGGGGGAATCTAAACTTCCCTGCCAATTTTACAGGACTGGGTAGCGATAGTGGAGCAGATCGACTGTCCGGCTCCGCTACCTGAAGATCCAGAAACGCCTCTTCTAACGAAGGTGTTGTTTCCGGCGCCCTATGAGGCGCCGGAGAAGAAGGCCAAGAAGACGGCCGCGGGGACCAGAGAAGGTCTCCGGCGCAGAGTCGCGTCAGGCATGACGTCCAAGGACACCGAAACATACTCCTCCCCCAAAGACGAGGAGGAGGAGGAAATCCCTCCCTCCCCCGTGGGGGGAAGAAGAGGAAGGCCGCCACGCACGGGGAGGCCGAGGTGCCCAAGAAGGGAAAAACCTTCCTTCCGGACCACTCCACCGCAGCCACCAACAGCGGCGAGGAGTGGGAACCCAGGGTTAAGCCCCTGGCTAAGTCGTAAGTATCCGAACACAATAGTATTTCCGTTATGTTTGCTTTGCCGCTTCTTAACGTGCCAGAAATGCACCTGCAGTCCGGCCAAATCCAACATCGAGATATCCTCCTCTTCGAAGGAGTCTCTGGACCCGTCGGCGATGAACAGTGATGTACTTCCAACAGTCTCCTCCCCCAGGGCCGCGGACGACACCAAGGTGTTGTCTCGAAGGACATCGGGCCAAGGGGAGACAGTTCGGAGACGCCCTCAGGCGAAATCCCAGTCGCCGGGCACATGGGGGGAAAGACCCCCATGGACTCCGATAATGGGGGCCGCAGCCAGACTAGCCCACAGCCGAATACGGCTCCGGAAACCAAAGTGGTTCTGGATTCAAGCAGGCAGCCTCTCCCTAAGGAGGGCGAGCCGCCTGTGCCGATGACCTCTGTCCATCCAGAGGCGCCGGACAGCTTGCTGGAAGCGCTTCGCAACGCTTCTATTAATGAAGAACACCGTACTCTTATGAGTACAGTGATTGAGAAGGTCCGGTCCGCCAAAAGCAGATTGACCGAAGCATGTGCTAGCCTTCTAACAGGCTTTGAGGTAAGTAATAAAATTTTGAGAAAAATATCACCGTATAGACAGTAGCCCCTGATGCTCTGCTTGGTGTCCGGAAAGGAAAACCGAATAGAGGATCAAATAATATTCGCAGGAGTCTAACATGAATTGTCTATGTGAATAAGCAGGTGTCGCTGCTGGCTGTTGTCGCTCGTACTGCGGAGGTCTCTGGACTAAAGCAGGACCTGGAGCGGGTCGAGGGAGAGCTCCTCCTCGTGAAGAGGCAGCTGGAGGAAAGCCGGGGTACGAAATACCCTGCCTGTATACTTATTAAGGGCAAATGGTTTTTGCTGATAAAAGCATCATGAACTTTGATAGGGGCCATGACCGAAGTGGTGTCCCTTAAGAAGGCGCTGGCCGAGGCCAAAGACAAAGCGGCCTAGGAACACGCCGCGCGCAAGAAGCACGAGGCCCGGGTCAGCGAGGTCCAGCAAGAGCTCCAGGATATCGTCCAAAAGTACGAGTCCTTGGAGCGTGACTCGAAGACTCAAGAGTCCGAGCTTGCCAAGGCCCTTCAGAGCGCACGAGACGCCAGAGCCAAAGCCCAGAAGGCCCACCAGGAGATTCAGGCGGCCGAGAAGATTGCGGCGGGTAAGGCTTTTGTTATGCAAAGCAAGCATGTAAAGGAGACATTCTTTTTACTTACCCGAATTTGGAATTCTCCAGGAGCATTTGCGGATCTGCCGCGCAGCATATCAGATGACGTAGAGTTCTACCGAGCCGAAGAAGGGAGCTCAACGGAGAAATTGTTCTGGTCTCAATATCTTGGGGCAGAACATCCGATGCCCTTGAGCGACCAGCTGAAGCAATTGGTCGAGCTGCACAAGGCAGCCGAACTGGCCATGAAGGACCTCATAGTCCGGCTATGGCCTGCCGAGCCTATGCCCAGCAGCTACTTCGGCCTCGTGAAGCGGCTTGTGAGTGCCTGCCCCCGACTTGAGGTCATAAAGCGGTCGGCTTGTATTGAAGGTGCTCGGATGGCATTTGCCCGTGTCAAGATGCACTGGGTGAAGATGGATGCCAAGAAGCTGATGACCGAGGGGCCGCCTGAGGGTAAGGAGCATCGTCGACCCGAGCTATATTATGATAGTGTCCTGGAGGGGTCCCGCCTTGTGGCGGAACAATGTATTAAGGATGTAATCTTTGAATGAATGTACTCATTTTATTCTGTAATATGAAACAAGTTCATTTGCGCAATATAATGCTTTTTGATTTAAAATTTTACCTCCTGTGCGGCCGTTTACAAAATCTGAGAGTTCGCCAGCCGTCGGCTTTTGCCCCCATGCAACTAGTACAGGGGTGTTCGGGATAAATCTAAACACTCTTTATCCACGTTTTCTGGTCCTTTAAGGAGGTGTTTAGCGCAATGAACAAGGCAATCAGACTATACAGCTTTATCACTCTCACTTGGCCATAGAAGTTCTATAATTTTAAATTTTGGCATAGCCCAAGGTATTTGGAAGGCCGAACTTGGGGCGCTATACATGCCTAAACCGGACAAAGACCGATTCTTCGCATGAAGCGGAAAAAATCTTTAAGGATTTAAAACCTCTCGAACAGCGACTAGCTCTCGCCGCATCATGACAGTCAGTTTTTGGCTTTCTCTACTGAGGTGCTCGTCCGGAAGAACCGGGACACAATCACAGTAGTTCTCCCTTTGCTACCCTAGCCGATATAGCGGAACGTAGGGTAACAAGCACAGGATCCGGGCAACCCGACTATTGAACCAAGACATGATTCGGATCTGATGCATATAATGCTATAAGTTCGGGGTACCGCACTGTTGAAAGTGTTCAGACTTTCTTGCCGTGTTATGGGGTACACTGAAGCCCCTGGCGAACTGAACGTACCAGAATGTACGGGTGCAATTTGTAATAAATAAATAGTTAAGGGAATGAATAAAGTAATAAGATAACGCTACAATTCATGTGAACAATACGTCGAAGCGTATGTATACGAGTAGTGCAATGAGCAAATAAGGCTATTTAACATGTCGTAACCAATGGTGAGCTGCGTATGGGTATGTAAAACAGGTATAGCGATCGTTAGCAGAGACCACCTGGAGATTCCCTTTATACGTCAAAGCTCCTTGCTTCCTTGGTGTATCCGTCCCGTGATGGGTCGATGATCATGTTATCGGAAGAGCCTTTAGAAGAGAGGAACCTGTAAGAGAGAAAAGGGTGAAGGTATGCGGGTCCGGGGCGGTTGAGCCGCATTGTGGGCCGCGGTCTAGCTGTGCCTCCGTCCATGCCCATGGTATTTTAAGTGCGTAATTATGTACACGCGGCACGAATTTCACCGCTTGAACGGGACTAGGACGGAGGCCGAATTTCTAGGTGAGCTTCGGACGGACCGGATGATCCTGTTGTAGAGTACTTCGGACTCGCTTGACGGTGTCCGGGGGCTTTATTGCCGAATTGAGGGTCTTCCTCAGGAGGCTGCTCTGTACTTCTGCTGCAAGGGCCGCAGTGTGCTCCTCCGTACAGAGGGAACGCTCTGTATTTCCATTGACTGTTATAACACCACGGGGTCCGGGCATCTTGAGCTTAAGATAAGCATAATGTGGCACCGCGTTGAATCGAGCGAACGCAGTCCGTCCGAGCAGTGCGTGATAGCCGCTGCGAAAGGGGACTATATCGAAGATAAGTTCTTCGCTTCGGAAGTTGTCCGGAGAACCGAAGACAACCTCCAGCGTAATGGAGCCCGTACAACGGGCCTCTACGCCGGGGATGACTCCCTTGAAGGTAGTCTTTGTGGGCTGGATCTGTGAGGGGTCAATGCCCATTTTCTGCACTGTATCCTGGTAGAGCAGGTTGAGGCTGCTACCGCCGTCCATAAGGACACGTGTCAGGTGGAATCCATCGATGATCAGATGGAGGACCAGTGCGGCCGAACCGCCATGACGAATACTAGTCAGATGATCTCGATGATCGAAGGTGATTGGGCACGACGACCACAGATTAAATTTTGGGGCGACCGGCTCTACCGCATAGACGTCCCTAAGTGCGCGCTTGCGCTCCCTTTTGGGGATGTGTGTAGCATATATCATGTTCACCGTTTTGACCTGAGGGGGAAACTTCTTCTGTCCCCCTATGTTCTGCTGCCGGGGCTCTTTGTCATCGTCCTCGCTTTGCGAGCCCTTTTCCTTGTTTTCAGCGTTTAACTTGTCGGCTTGCTTAAAGACCCAGCAATCTCTGTTGTTGTGGTTTGCTGGCTTGTGCGGGGTGCCATGGATTTGGCACGGACGGTCTAGTATGCGGTCCATGCTACATGGTCCCTGGTTGTTTCCTTGATACGGCCGTTTCCGCTGACCAGACTTGGAGCCGCTAAATCCAGCATGAACTGTAGTGTCATCGGTGTTGTCGCCGTTGCCTCGGCGTTTGTGTTTGTGACGTCGGGGCTTGCTGTTGCTGCTCTTGACCTCGGGGGGGGGGGCTGCCTCGCTGGCTGTATTTTTGCTGTGGGCTAGCCAACTGTCCTCTCCCACGCAAAAGCGGGTCATGAGTGTCGTAAGGGCTGCCATAGATTTTGGCTTTTCTTGGCCGAGGTGGCGGGCGAGCCATTTGTCACGGATGCTATGTTTAAAGGCCGCTAGGGCTTCGGCATCCGGACAGTCGACGATTTGGTTCTTTTTAGTTAGGAACCGAGTCCAGAACTGCCTGGCTGACTCTCCAGGCTGTTGAACTATATGGCTTAAGTCATCGGCGTCTGGTGGCGGACATATGTACCTTGAAACTTGTCCAAGAAGGCTTCTTCCAAGTCCTCCCAACTGCCGATGGAATTTTCAGGCAGGCTGTTAAGCCAGTGCCGAGCTAGCCCTTTGAGGAGATCGTCTCCGCGAGCCATGTGGATATGGAGAATAAAATCCTTGATCCGTACTGCGGGATCGGTTGTGCCGTCATATGATTCCATATTGACGGGTTTAAACCCCTCGGGGAAATCATGATCCAGTACTTCATCTGTGAAGCAGAGGGGGTGTGCGGCGCCTCTGTATCGGGCCGCGTCGCGACATGGCTCTGATGGAGTCCGTCTGCGGCATTCGGCTCGGGCGTGGTTAGGTTTGTCACGTCCGAATAGGTAGCCGTCGTCGTGTCTCGAGGCACGTCCTCGCGATCCGTAGATCGATCTTGTATGTCCTGCTCTACTGTCCAGGGTCTGCCGGAGGTCGTACATGTGATCTCGAGTTGTTCTGTCTCTATTTTTACGGGGCGGTGGAGCAGGCTGCTGCTCGGCTTGAGTTACCGCTTTATCCCGTCCACGGGGTGGTCGGTCCGCCACACTGCTTCGCACTCGAGGTGGTCGCTCCGCATTGCGCGAGGGAGGTATAGGCTTCTCTGGCACCTCCTCATCAAACTGAGGTAGCCGTTTGCGTTCTGGGTATCTCTTGGCTGAGCGCTTAGGGCCGTATTCTTCTGCCGTCAGGACATCAGTCCATCTGTCGACGAGCAGATCTTGTTCAGCTTGAAGCTGCTGTTGTTTCTTCTTCAGGCTCCTTGCAGTGGCTATGAGTTGAACCTTAAAGCGCTCCTGTTCCAGAGGGTCCTCAGGCACGATGAAGTCTTTGTTGCGGAGGCTCGTCTCTTCTTCGGAGGGCGGATGGTAACTATCGTCCTCCGAATTTTCTTCTGCGGCTTGTTCGTCAGGGTTGACTTGCCCTGGCTCCCGATTGTCTCGTTCGACGGTTTGCTCATCGGGTTCTTCTGTTTCTTCAGCGCCGTCCGGAGTGTTGTCGTCTCCTACACCGGTATTGTTGTCCCTGCTGCGGCGGGATTTAGAGCGGCGCCACTGACATCGGTGCTTTTGCTGTGTTTTAGGGGGGGTCCTCCTCTGCCGGACTTTCCTTGTCATCGCCGCTGTTATTTTTTGGCGTGTCTACCATGTAGACATCGTATGAGGAAGTGGCCGTCAAACCAGTAAATGGCGGGTCCTGGCCCTGCTCCTGATCGGCATCTTCGTCCATACCATCGATGTCTTCGGAGCCGTAGTCAAGCACGTCGGTTAAGTCATCGACGGTGGCTATGAAGTGGGTGGTGGGTGGGAAAAAAATCCCCCTCCTCAGCCCCTTGCCCGAACTAGTCGTAGTTCGGCTGTGAGTTCCCTGCCAAGGACAGTCTCTTTAAAGAGTCTAGCACATCGCCCAAAGGTGAGTGCTGAAAGATGTCTGCGGCGCTGAACTTGGAGATCGATAACCGATCGAGTTCGGTATCCGCGGACTCGTAGGGTTCGGAACTTATCGCCGGAGATGAGTCCGGGGTTCCGTTGATACAGATATCATATGAAGTAGAATCTGTGTGCGGCTCCAACGCCGCGGAATCGACAGCCTCCGTGATGGGCTTAAGCTTCCATCTTCGGATGACCCGATCTGTTCCGGATCTAAGGCCAGAGTTGCTACAGGAGCTATCTCCTGGATGCGGCCCGATGGCAGGTTTAAGCCACGCTCATCGGGGCGAAGGGGAGCGGTTGCTGCGGTCTCAAATCCGTCGAAGATCAAGTCTCCACGGATGTCCGCGACATAGTTCAAGCTCCCAAACCTGACCTGATGGCCAGAGTTATAGCTATCGATCTGCTCCAGATGGCCAAGCGAGTTGGCCCGCAGTACGAAGCTGCCGAATACGAAGATCTGTCCGGGGGGAAGGTTTCTCCCTGGACAATGTCATTACAGATGATCGAAGGGGCCATCAGACCCTTTGGCGACGACACAGTGGAACTCTCAATGAAAGCACCAATGTCGGTGTCAAAACCGGCGGATCTCGGGTAGGGGGTCCCGAACTGTGCGTCTAAGGTCGATGGTAACAGGAGACAAGGGACACGATGTTTACCCAGGTTCGGGCCCTCTCTATGGAGGTAATACCCTACTTCCTGCTTGATTGATCTTGATGAATATGAGTATTACAAGAGTTGATCTACCACGAGATCGTAGAGGCTAAACCCTAGAAGCTAGCCTATGGTTATGATAATGTGTCCGTCTATCCGGACTCTCTCCGGTTTATATAGACACCGGAGAGATCTAGGGTTACATGGAGTCAGTTACATAAAAAGGAATCTACATTATTGATCGCCAAGCTTGCCTTCCATGCCAAGGAGAGTCTCATCCGGACACGTAGAGGGTCTCCGGTCTTCGTATCTTCACGGCCATCAGTCCGGACCATGGCTAACAGGCCGGATGCCCGAGGACCCCTTAGTCCAGGACTCCCTCAGCGGACATAAGCCTTGTGTGCCCATAGTTCGATTTTGCGCGCTTTGGTCCCCGTTTGGGACGGTTTATTGTTTTGGCCACTACGGTGGCCGTTGGTGTCTTTGGTAGACACGGGGCCACCCAGGACTAGCCTAGTGGGGAGTGAGTCGGAGTGGCCGGGAGAGTGTCATGGCAGTAGATCGGTTTTGTCGGAACGCCGTTGGTCCACCCGAATGGGAGTGCGAGGCCATGGGTTTCGTGGTGTGGGTACAGTGCGCTACCTCTGCAGAGTATATTTGTTTAAACTATCGATAGCCGCGTCCTCGGTCATGGGCATGGGTTCGTACTAGGTCACACCGTTCGATCAACACTCACATGACGGAATGACTTATAGGTGATTTATATGTTGGTATTTTGAGCAGTACAGATTGGCAGGATGTTGATGATGATGTTGGGGACCAAGTGTTGGTCATGGTAGTGATCGCCGGAAAGATCACCGTTTGAGACCAAGTGTTGGTCATGGTTGTGATCGCTGGAAAGATCACCATTTGGTTACAAGGTAACCCGATCCAAGACCACGAGGTTGGTCCGTTTGTGATCCGTGAATGATCACCATTTGGTTTTGATCACGAGGTGATCGAGATGGTATGTTACTTGGCCGGTTAGCCAAGAGAGATATGGTTATGGAGATCTGAGATGGTAATTTATCAGTATTGTAGTAGTTTCATATCATGCTTAGTAGTTGCTGTCGTATCATGGTAGCTGTTAATTTAATTAACCTGCTTAATGCTATGTTGTTGTTTTGCCTTGATGCTTCTGGTTGTTGTGATCTTGCAAGTACATTCAATGTACTGACCTGGCGTGTCATGCCAGATTGCAGGTGATGCCGTGATTGCTTGATTGCTTGTCATGGTTTTCGTTCATGCGAGCTAGATCGTGTCCCAGCCAGAGTCCCTGCGGAGTGGAGTTCACGACCTTCGTTCCGCTGCTAGAAGTTTTCCACTACTACGAGTTGTTCCGCTGCTAGCATAGAGCAAGTGTAGTATCGCAGGCGAAGTGTCGCCATGCTGATGCGATCTTTGTAACATCAGACCCATGTAATTATTATTCTTGTAATAAGAGCTAATTTGTTCTATGTCAAGTAGTGCCGTATTCAAGAGACTTTTCCTCGATCTCTGGGCTGGAATACGGGGCGTTCCGGTTTCTCTGAGCCGGGGTGCCACAGCGCTTGGTATCAGAGCAGGTCTGGCTGTAGGACGCCCTAGTCAGCGTGAGCGGTAGAAACCGGTAGAAATCGGTAGTATAGAGTTTGGCTTGTTTATTGCATTTGGTTGCTGCATTTGTTTGTTGCATACCATGCATATAGCCTTATTATTTGTTACTAACGGTTTATCTGGTGAGTGTAGCTGGCATCAGTTCGGATCCACTACAGCTCAGCCTCTGCATTTCTCCAGTTCCTTTTTCTTTCGGTGTTTGGTGTCATTTCTGTCCCAACAGAGTGATGCCAAGTGATCCCGACACTGTTTGCAGAAATGGTGCTCAGGTATGACGCCGATGTCTTTCTTTCAGCCCCACCTATCGTTTCGGTGATGGACATGCTTTTATCCCGAATCGCTCTTTCATTTTGTCATGTTGGCAACCCTTAATGATCTTAGTTATCATGAAAGGACAATGACAACAGCCTCAGTTTTTCCCTGCTATCCTTATTTCTTGGACTAGTACAGATCTTTTTGCGTCCGCTTGATAATAATGTGGTTGCGACCCTCATGTCCCACTAAATGATTACCGAGTGCATCCTCGCCTCCGAGCTAGTCCAGGTTGCTACCTGGCTAAGCTAGCACTTGGTGTAGCGTTGTTTACACCAATTTTTCCACACATTTATTCGTCCTCGTGCACATCGTCACAGCATGCTAGATCGTAGAACCAGAGATTCCGCGAAATTTGCGTGCTTAAGTAGACATGCATATTTTGTGACTAACAGTAATATGTGACTTTGATTGTGTGAATTGATTGTTGTTGTGTGCTTTTGTTAGTTGAGTTTTCTTTTGCTTCTTTCTTTTTGGGCCCCGGTGTTACATTATTTTCCCCTA
This sequence comes from Triticum aestivum, assembly GCF_018294505.1. Classification (NCBI taxonomy): domain Eukaryota; kingdom Viridiplantae; phylum Streptophyta; class Magnoliopsida; order Poales; family Poaceae; genus Triticum; species Triticum aestivum. The sequence goes on along the minus strand of NC_057799.1, from coordinate 553,673,122 downwards.
TAAAGAGTTGCTCATCAACTGACACCGGACTCGAAGAAGCAATAAGGATTTCAAATAATTGGAAGAAGCATAGCTGAACATTCTGGTCCACCCAGTCAACTGCATTATGGCATTAATATCTGCTCAGAATACCAATAGTGTCTTGGATTGATTAGCAGCATCAAGTCCCCATCAGTACCAAATCCTCACAACAGTAATGATCAAGTCAGCAGCAAGACAAGTCAGGTACAAGCCCAACGGTATATTTTCAGACAGAGGTATGGGTCATATACAAAGTTTTGGCTCAACAATACATGATGCTTGAAATATGTTATCATCCGAAGTAAAGTCATAATGTGACATGCTCGAGGAAGACAGTCAAACCATTTTTCTCATGCAAATAATCAGCCTCAAAATATTATGGGCGTGTGTATGGATTTCAGTCTGCATATCAGTATGAAGTTTTGGATATAAGAAACCTAGCATTATTCCACACGCTATCGGAAGAAATTTATGAGGCAAGGCTCCTCAATTTTTCCTCAGCATGATATGTGAACAATTTCCGGCCCACGATACCCGGTCTTTCTCAACAAGATACCTCGGTAAAAGCTTCTGACAGACGGAAATGAATTTTTCTCAACAAGCAAAACCGAGGAGAAGCTTCTCAAGTACGGGACTCAGGCTTCTCCAGCACAATAATCAGACCAAGCTTCGTGTGTAAGCTATAGAGCCTTTTTCTGTACGATACCCAGACAAAAGATTTGAGCAGAAGTTAACAAGTCCTCCTCATCAAGCTACTCGGATGACTTCTCTCGTAAGCCATTCAGTCTGCGTCAGTATCATACTATTACACCGCCCTCGGAGATTATATGATGAGTTGCCAATATATGGCAGTATCGCTCAAGAATCAGACTCGCCACATTTTTGTCGGAAGCACAAATCAGTCAAGGCATAGGTCTTCTTCAGAAATCAGGTGTCCGATTACGTATCTTTCCGCATATATGGTGATACTGTATCCCCAGTCATATCAGTCACTCATATGAGATGCGGCAAGGATCCAGCAGATATACCTAAGGAAAGTAAGGATTCAACAACCTCACGAGTCAAGTAAAGGAAAATAAGCGGAGGTACATCTCCCGAATTACAAGGATCGATCGGATCTGGGGATGACATCACAGAATCCACAGTCTTAACAATGTTCATAAAGGTCATTATTCTCGTACCAGACAAGGTGATATCATGAAACCTTGTCCCCTTCTTGTATGATTGGCCTCAGCAATGTGCTCCGTACAGCTACAAACCCCGAGTATATGTCATATATGTGCGGACACAGGTCAAAAAAACAAGCACAAGGAATAATGTCAAAAATATTAATCACATCCATGGTCATACGAAGAATCAAGGACAGTCGTGGCCAAGTTATTTCAGCAAGGTATCCTGGCAAAGAAAATCATGACCGTTAAAAGGTGAGACCGACAACAAAGGTATGATGATTTTGCATGACCATCAGGGTCCAGATACCCCAAGTCAGTTGGAGGCCATAATTCCATATGGATCCACAAAGACATACACCTTCAGCGGCCTACTCTATTTACAAGGATTTTCATATCCCGCTGACCCGCTTGACATGGTTAGTGTGGAATATCCAAGTCTGCTCTGTCAGACCCAAGATTCCTTTGCAACCTCAGCAGTTTGACCTCAGCGGCAGTGTTAAAGCATACCACAGTCTATTACCACAGATGAGTATACTCACCGACGGAATCAAGTACACAGTCAGTCTGTCGGGAAAAGCATTTGCCCGTCAGCCCCTGTCAGGCCAGTCTCAAGATGTAAATATTTGAGGTATGACACAACTATAACTCCATACACCATTATATTGCTCACGCCTGAAGGCAGTCAAATCTCTGGTATATGCCACATGCTCGAGCCAAAGGAATAAATCAAAATAAATCAGTACGACCTATGAGCAGTCAGATCCTGTCAGGAGAATGGCCATGATTCTCGGCATTTATTGAAACCAGAAGGCCTATATTTATTTAAAGCAACCCCATGACAGAAGTAAAAAGGTTTTCATGACCAAAAGAAATTTATGCTCAGATCCATGGGATATCACCACATGTATGGAGAATCAACGTTAGTAAAAAGGAACTGGTATATGAGAAAAGACCTGTCAGAATTTGGGAAAGGTGAAGCAAACCACCCCAGAGCAAGGTAAGTTGATCATCTGAAATTCTCGGAGGAACAATAACTAAAGGAAAAAGAATACCCGAGTTGGAAACGGTGTCCTCAAGTCATACTTGTTCCCTGAGCAACCAAATCTTGAGGACGAGATTTCTTTAAGGGGGGAGGTTTGTAACTGCCTGGCTTTTGGCCCTTTTCTTTTTCTTTCGATTTATTTGGTTTTGGCTCTGTTTTTCTTTTTGGAGTGGAACTGTGGCCTTGTCACCTTGGAAATCATCCTCATTCCCCCTCCCAAGTGGCTCAGCATTCTCAAAACCTTCCCAAGATCATGTCACTTCACTTCTTGACCAAACCCTAAAATTCTTTTTCTAGGGAATATTCCTTTTTCTATTAAAGGAATAACCCTATCTTCCCTAGGTTGTGAAGCAACCTATATTTCTGTCCATCCAAAAATCCCCAAATAATTCTCATAATTCCTTTGGGCCATATATAGCTCAAATATGCCCAAACATTTCCTTGGCCAGTTCAAAAAAATTCCCAATATTCCTTTTTCTATTCTGCCCTGAATGGCACTTTGTGAAGGAAGTGTCATTTATATTTTTCCTAGTGGCTCCCAACCTTTTTGGGCATGCTTATATGCCCAAATAATTTCCTCATGCACAATTTCAACTTTATTTTCCTAGCCAATCTTCCTCAGTGAATTTTCAAAGTTTTTGTCCAAATAGAGGCTTTGTGAGGGAAGTACTAGCTAGGGGTATCCAAATGAGTTAAACTTTTGCACACTCCTTAATTTTCTCATATTAACACCCTCCACCCATTTGCAGCCCCATCCAATTACCTATGTGAGCACAGGAGCAAATCTTTGATTCTGGCAATATTTTCACGTTGCGAAGCAAGTGCCTTTTATATTGCTTCACAAATCCTGATAAAATTACCAGATCATTCTTATACCCATAAAACATCTCTCCACCCAATTTGGCATCATTTCAATGAGCCATTTGATCACCAAAATTATTCCAAGTTTCTGGACAGAAATGATGCTTGTGAAGCAACTGCCATTTTGGCTTTTTGGTATGAGCTTTTTACAACATCTCCATATGTCCAAATAATCAAGCTTTGCCCAATCTTATCCCAAGTTTCTTCTCCAGGTGAGTGCATCATCCAAATTTAGTTTCTAACCAGATTTGGCAGTTGCAAAGCAACTACATTAAATCTTGGTTCAAATCCCCTCAAAACCTCCAGGACTGTAGTCCTTCCTAGCCTAAACACCCCAGACATAACATTTGACCCATAGCATCTCTCTGTTGATCACACTTAGTTGAACAAGTTTACTGCAGTAAACTTTAGAGGTTGCTTACCTTTTAACCAGAGCAGTTTTCACCGAGTTACCACCGCAGTTGAGACCTACCCAGGAAGGACTAACCCCCAGACATCATTTGGCATCGCTTGTGGCACTGTGTGCACCAGTGCGCGCGGTGACCGCCTCTCTAGCATGCCATGGACGCGAGCTGGGTGGCTTCTTGCTCGGGCCCCTCCTCTGCTCGGCATCTCAGCGGGCACGGGCCTGTCCAGCGTGTTCCCCGCATCGTCGCCGTCCTCCTGGAGCCATCTTCCCCCTCCGTAAGCCCTCCGCCAGCACTCGTCGCCGCGTGCCCATGGGCGATCTGTAGCCGACCGGCTCTTTTCGCGCCGCGGCATCTTCCTCCTCTTGTCCCCGAGCTCTGCTCGATCCTGTACACCTCTGTAGCTCGTCCGCACCTCCCCGTCGCCTTCCCCGAGCTCCTGCGCGAGCACACACGTCTGCGGCGCCGTCCACGCGTTCGCGGCGACGCCAGCTCGGCCATGACCTCGCGCAGCTATATAAGCCCCTCCCCGCGCAGCCCGAGCACTCCACTCGCCTCACCACTCTCCCAGGACCCCGCCCCACTATTTCCCTGAGCCGGAGCTGCTCTCCTCGCTGCTCTCTGCTGCCATGACCGCCGCCCTCTACGGCCTAAATCCGGCCGAAGCTGAGCCCTCCTCCATCTCTAACCACCACCACCAGAAGCCCCTCACTCCGGCGAGTCTCCCCTGCCCATCCCCTCGTCGCCGGAGCCCTTCTAGGGCCGTGCCCCGAAGATCACCGCCGCCTCTGTCCCCTTCTCTCACCAACCGTCGCTGCCTCACCACTCCTCCCCGGGGCTTGTTTTCCTCCTGGGTGGATGCGGTGGGCCGCGTCGCGCGCTCTGGTGGCCTCCCCTTGGCCGGAGTTGGCCGGAGCCGCGAGGCCAGCGCCGGCGCCCCTCCCTCTATTCTGCGCCCGCGCAGGGAGGAAGAAGAGGAGGAGCGGGGGGGAGGGAGTTGACCAGGCCAGGCGGGCCCCATATCCATGCGGCCCCACCTGTCGGCGGGTGGGCGTTGACCCCGCCTGCCCAGCTGGATAAGTGACGGGCCCCACAGCCCGTGGGACCCGCCCGTCAGGGACCCAGAGGCCGGCCCCGCCCCCTGCTGACGTGGATAAGTGGACACGGCTTTTGCCGTGTATGCTTTCATCCACCGAAAGTGTATTTCCCCGAGTGTGCGTTCTGTTTTTCTGTTAAGGGCCTATTTGTGATGATTTTTAATACAAAGAGGTCCCTGGCAGAAAAACAGCTATTACTTTCTGCTCACAACTCCAAATCAGGTGATTCCAAAGCCTACTTCTTCGTTTCATCGAGCCCGTTCTGATGGAACCATTTTAACCATGTTTTGACATTCTGAAAATGACCATTATGCCCTTGCCCTTATTCACCCCCCTCGAGAGAGTATGATTTCCGGCGATTCGTTCCGCGAGTTTCTCGCACTTTCCCTAGTGATTTCTCCCACCCCAGGCAAGCCACACCCTCCATTTGCATCACTGTAATGCAGTGACATGGTTTAATCTATTTGAACTTGTTTAAAATATTGCTTTAGCTACATGACTTTGTGCATGGCATTTTTCTCGGAGTATTATTTTGATCTTGTTGTTGCCATGTTATTGTTTGGATTACTAGGAGTTATGTTTGTAGTTGATGAGTATCATGTTGCCATTGGAGTATTAGTGGTTGATATTATGATTGTTTTCATGATGATATCTGTTATTATATTTTGGAGTATTACTTTGGATGTCATGTTGCCTTTGGATTATTAGTGGTTAGTATGATTATTTTCATGATGCTAGTCGATGTTCTATTACTGTTGCTTGGAGTATTAGTTTTGGAGATGATGTTTACGTGTGGATCTTAGCTGGATAGCTTTGTTCTTGTTATTGGAGTAGTAGAGTTATGATTTTCAGATTCATCATAATAGAAATGTTATGCTATCCTTGGAGTATTTTGATATGATGATATTATGCTCAGATTATTTGTTGGATATTACTATGACGTGGATTATAGGTTGATAGTTGATATCGGAGTATCAGTTATCACAGTTATATTTTTGGGGATAAATTACGTCATTAAGTTGGTCAGGTGCCACCGAACCGGGCTTTCTCCAGTGCAACCACATTTGCCTTTATGGGAAGGCCCTAATGCGATGCTATTGTCGTGTCTCTCGCCGGTGCCTCCAACGAGGGAAGGTTATGGGCGCGCGCTACCCTCATCAGGTAGGCGGACATAAGCCTTGTGTGCCCGTAGTTGGATTTTGCGCGCTTTTGTCCCCGTTTGGGAAGATTTATTGTTTTGGCCACGACGGTGGCCGTTGGTGTCTTTGGTAGACACGGGACCACCCAGGACTAGCCCAGTGGGGAGTGAGTCGGAGTGGCTGGGAGAGTGTCATGGCAGTAGATCGGTTTAGTCAGAACGCTGTTGGTCCACCCGAATGGGAGTGCGAGGCCATGGGTTCCGTGGTGTGGGTACAGTGCGCTACCTCTGCAGAGTGTATTTATTTAAACTATCGATAGCCGCGTCACACCGTTCGATCAACACTCACATGACGGAATGACTTATAGGTGATTTATATGTTGGTATTTTGAGCAGTACAGATTGGCGAGATGTTGATGATGATGTTGGGGACCAAGTGTTGGTCATGGTAGTGATTGCCGGAAAGATCACGGTTTGAGATCAAGCGTTGGTCATGGTTGTGATAGCCGGAAAGATCACTGTTTGGTTACAAGGTAACCCGATCCAAGACCACGAGGTTGGTCCGTTTGTGATCCATGAATGATCACCGTTTGGTTTTGATCATGAGGTGATCAAGATGGTATATTACTTGGCCGGTTAGCCAAGAGAGATATGGTTATGGAGATCTAAGATGGTAATTTATCAGTATTGTAGTAGTTTCATATCAAGCTTAGTAGTTGTTGTTGTATCATGGTAGCTGTTAATTTAATTAACCTGCTTAATGCTATGTTGTTGTTTTGCCTTGATGCTTCTGGTTGTTGTGAGCTTGCAAGTACATTCAATGTACTGACCTAGCGTGTCATGCCAGATTGCAGGTGATGCCGTGATTGCTTGATTGCTTGTCGTGGTTTCCGTTCGTGCGAGCTAGATCGTGTCCCAGCCAGAGTCCCTGCGGAGTGGAGTTCACCACCTTCGTCGTTGTTCTGCTGCTAGAAGTTTTCCGCTGCTACAAGTTGTTCCGCTGCTAGCATAGAGCAAGTGTAGTATCGCAGGCGAAGTGTCGCCGTGCTGATGCGATCGTTGTAACATCAAACCCATGTAATTATTATTCTTGTAATAAGAGCTGATTTGTTCTATGTCAAGCAGTGTCGTATTCCAGAGACTTTTCCTCGATCTCTGGGCTGGAATACGGGGCGTTCCGGTTTCTCTGAGCCGGGGTGCCACAACTGGACCCCAAAGAGACTCGTCCCCGCCCACGGGGAACCATGGCAGGGGTCGCAGCATGCTTGCGAGGGTGACCGCGCCCCCTCTTGGGCGGGGGAGAGCCGGGCCCCTCTTGGCGAGCCTTCCCTTTGTCCGCAGCCAAGAACCTTTCGATTGGCGCCATGGGTGTTGCTGCAAGCAGTGATGCAAGGAAGAAGAAGCAAGAGGAACGGAGGAAGAGACGGGCGACGGGGGCTCTGCACCCCTCCCCATTTATAGCAGGAGGAGGCCAACCGACGGCCTCCACAATCGCAGGTAATGATGGCTTTTCTGCATGCACTAGGGACTCATCAAGTCGGGCAGTTGCCGAGGCAGCGTGGGGAAGCGGAGATGCCCACGTCCCATCTGTCGCCGCGCGTTAATCAAGGCCACAGGCGGTTGGGGCCCGTGGCACTCTGCAGTTGCCCCTTGGCTTCGCCTCGAAGCCAAGTCCGAGCACGCCTTGGGCCCGGGGGCTACTATCGGCGTTCTAGGAACGGGGGTCCCCAGACTTGCCTGCCTGCGGCCCACGGCGTGGCTTCTCTAGCGGCCTGGTACGGCCCGTCTTCACCATCAAACACTCAGGACCCTTGCGAGGGGCCAAGCCTCGTGAGGTGGGCGACACAAGACCTCCTCGGGGCAGCCTCACTAGGCCGGCTCGCGAGGAGCGGAGAGATCAAGGTGAGGGGCACCTCGTGAGGTCCCCGTGACGTGATCCATGACGACCAAGGCTAGGCGGGTGCCAGCGGGCACAGACTACTCGTTTCCCCTTTGGTGCTAAAGGAGCAGGCGCAGGCGAGGAGTCTCGAGGCATCAGGCAAAGGTTTCCATATTGGTGCAACGAGACCAAGACCAGCAGGACGGCAGGACGGAGGTCATCGCGGAGCCCACAATAGCGTCACCACCAGAGCCTTTGGCAGGCGAAGACCACCTTTTGTCAGGATAGCTTGTACTAGCTGTCCCCATTCTAATTGGCCGTTGTGGGATCCCTTCCCGCCTAATATTTGGGAAGAGAACCCGGGCCTCTATAAATAGGACTAGCCACCACCATAGGAGGCAACTGATTTTGCCCCAACTGATCTTGGATCAGATCCATTCCATCCACACACGCACAAGCTCATCGAGCTCAAGAACACCTCTCCTCAGGAGAGAGTTCTTCCCTTGTACTTGTTCATCTCAGCCTACGAGGCAATCCACCACACCACACTGGAGTAGGGTATTACACCACATCGGTGGCCCGAACCAGTATAAACTCCTATGTCCCTTGTTCCTTGGGTTCAGGAAGCTAGGCCTTGAGATCGCGGTGAGTGTGTGAGCTTGGGAGAGAGAGATCTTCGTGCGCACCCCAGAGTTCGAACCTTAAGGGTTTTGCCGGAACCCGTAATCCTACAGTTTTCAAGCATTGCAATACCGTTTTTGTGCCCGTTTACTAATCGCTACCTTGATGTTTTATTTATTCTGATTATAAAAATATATTTCTACCATCAATATTACACTTTTATCACCATCTGTTCGCCGAACTAGTGCACCTATAGAATTTGCCATTATATTGGGTGTGTTGGGGACACAAAAGATTTCTTGTATTTGGTTGCAGGGTCGTTTGAGAGAGACCACCTTCATCCTACACCTCTCACGGATTGATAAACCTTAGGTCATCCACTTGAGGGAAAATTGCTACTGTCCTACAAAACTCTGCGCTTGGAGGCCCAACACGTGTCTACAAGAATAAACTTGCGTAGTAGACATCAAGCTCTTTTCTGGCGCCGTTGCCGGGGAGGTGAGTCCTTGAAGGTATATCTTTAGATCTTGCAATTGAATCTTTTAGTTTCTTGTTTATCACTAGTTTGGTCTATAAAAGAAAACTACATAAAAATGGAATTTAGGTTGCATCATATTATTGATCATCTTTATAATATCTTTCTCGAAAATGATGGTTCAGAAAATTGTACTCAATTGTTAGAAGAAGAAATCAATGAAATGCTTGGCACAAAATATTTAAATGATGAGCATGATTTCAATGTTGTTAGTATGAATTCTTTGAATATCCAAAATGCTAATGATGATTGCACAAGTCATGACAAAAATGTTTCTTATAAGCATGTTAATTTTTGCAGAGTAAATTGGGAATGCATTTGCACACCAAAAAGGGAAGATAGATTTTGTAAGAAGCATAAGTATTTAGAAACAAGAAAGTTGCAAGAGAGGCTAGATTATTGTGCTGAAAGATGTAATTTTTTTGTCCGTCCTTGTGAACTTTGCAATGAACGTGGTCATTTAAATCTCCAATGCAATTTCTTTCATGATCAAATTGTGTCCAAAAATTGTGATAACTTCATTACCCTTGAGCATCATAAAGAGCTTAGTCTTCTTTCGGGGTATGAAGAAATGAAACAAATAACTAAGGGTATTCCAAAATTTAATCTCGAGAGAATTCTTGATTTTGATCTAGAAGAAATTTATATGTTTTGTGCGGTAAATTGCATTGAGAATCCTTATATTGCCAACTATCTAAAGTCAAGAGAACAAATGGAGTATGAAGAGAGTACTAATGAAAGGGAAAATGTTTCCCAAAACCCTCCTAGTGTTTATTATGATGAATCAGGTAACGAGGAGGACCTTCCTATCCAACCAATCTCATCAATAAGAAGCTTGAAAAGATTAATTAAACCCACACAGGATGTGGTGAAGAAGAAGAAAAGTAGAAAGAAGATACATAAAAAGGTATCTCTCCCAAATAATGTTACTCCTATTATTGTTGTGCCTCATAAAAATGATTCAAAAATAATTATGGAAGATGATGCACTTGATGATGATTTTGTTATGCCTATTACTTGTTGTGATGATTATGATTGGGAAGATAATAATACTTCTTACAATATTGGAAATCTTTTTGCACCAATTTGGGAAATTATGATGATAGCAATTGTTATACCGTTGGTGCTATTCATACTATTAATGATGAGAGTGATTATGCTTATGATATGCCAAGCCACAAGCTTGGGGATGCTATGTTTGATGAGGATGACATGTTTGAGAATTTATTTGCTGCAATTAATGTTTGTCCCAATCTTGGGGAGGCTATGTTTAATGAAGATGATCTTTTTAGTCCCCCTACTTTGAATGATCAAACTTATTTTGATGATAGCATGCCTCCTATTTATGATGATTACATTGATAAAAGTGGGTTTGGAAGAGTGTCAACTCTAGGTAGTAGTGATCCCACTATTTTGGAGGGTGTTGAATCTCATTACAATATTGTTGAAAGTGGATTTGGAGAGGTAATGACTTTATTTAGTGATACATCCACTATTTTGGAAGAGGTTTCAACTGACTATGGCAATAAAGTTGCACTAGTACAGCGAGCTCTTAAACAAACGGTTTAAAACCCCTTTCCGCGACGGCATTTGGAACCGTCTGCAAGTGAGTGTGGGCGATAGGGGGGTCCTTCCCACACAACCCAGAAACCGTCGGGGATATGCCCTCCTGGCACAAACGTTCAGCAAAATGAGGTCGTGTGCGACCGGCGAGTGCTCAAATACGGAAATACCTATAGTAGAGCTAAAAAATACAATTATACGGCGAAATTGTTTCCGGTTGCAAGTACATCCCACACAGTCAGTCCCCGGTAAACGTTTCCGTTCATATGTACATCCCACACAGTCGCTCGAAGGAAAACGTTTCCGTTCACAGGTACATCACACACAATTTTTCCCGTTAAATCGCTTGCGTTATTTAATATATCACACACGGTCCATGGAAGAAACTGTGTGGCAAAGGTTGTCCATCACACACAGTTTTCATGTGGTAAACGTTTGCGCAAGGTGGCCTAACGCAAAGTCGTGTGTGATTGTTCATTGATCCAACACGGTTTATTCCTAGAAACTGTGTGCGTTGCCTGCGGTCATCGCCCACGGTATTTTTTCAACAACCGTTTGCAATAGCAAAACCCAATTAGCAGGCTAATTCGCCACTAACAGGCTAATTATCTGATTATTCATAATCCATTTATTAATCTAATTGATAGTTCATATTAAGCACACAATATATTTCATTTTCATAATTGAAATACATCAGAGTACAGCATCATATAGCTTCAGCACTCAGCTACCCCATTACACAACTACACCAGGACCAAGTTTCACATGCAACATCTATAACCTTTCGAAATTAGCATCATAGATGGCACATAGACAGATGTATCTCATCTGGAAAACTACTGAAGCAGAAGGCGAATATTGAGCCTTCATTGATGTTGAAGGTCTTTGTAACTTTAGGCCAGTGCCTGTGGATGATTGACCGTCCATCCTTCGTCCTCTTCAGGAACACTTCAATATTGAACCATGGGTGTTGTATGAATACCCTCCTCGCCTCTTGACCATACAGGTGGTTTGAGAGGTAATCATCAGTGAACTGCTTTGGAAAGGCCTGAAAACAAGGATGTGCATAAATATCTTCTCTATACTAGAAATGGGGCAAAGGAATTAAAAAGGCAAGGTATAATAGTTAGTACCATCCTGTAGTGAACTGATGTCTTCTTCATTGTGCAGACAAAGATCTTGTTGTTTTTTATCGCTAATTTCTTTATCCTAACAATCTTTGTGAGTTTCTTGACTTGACTGATATTCATGGACAACTCATTTCCCCATAAGCAAAAAGGGTCGAACAGTGGGTCAAAACCTCTGACAGCAGGACCTACATGTGCAAGACCAAATTGTTAAAAACCTAAATATTAGAATGGTTCCTGCAATTGCACAATAATGTGCTATTAGACAACGGACCATGCACGTGCTAACCTCGATTGTAAACCTCAGTGCTTCCCATTGTTTCCCTGCAACACATATAAGGTAGTTAGTCATCAGGTTAAGTAAGGGTTCACATGCTATCAGTAAAATATGTTGATGAAAAATAATCACATTGCAGATTCATCAGATTAATTCAAGCCACAGGGAAAACCCATTTACCCAAACCAAGCATGATTAAGAACTAGGAAATATAGCACTTGTATATGTTTCTCATGTATTAAGTGCAGCCAAATTCGATTTATTCCTCACATGCACAACAATACAAAATTCTACCCACGAAATTGGACATCGCATTGCAGAATTGAACCAAGCAGTTAACTAAACACCACAACAAATGAACCAAACATTAACTAAGCACCACATTGCACAATATTCTTTTTAACTTGTACCTTTTAACTAGTTACTTTGATTACCTCTTGTAATCCTCCTTTGTACTTGTACTGTATCTCTTTTTCTCAATAAAGTGATGATATGCTGTGGGGGTTTCCCCTACAGTTCCCAGTCAAAAAAAAACATTGCACAATATTACATACTCCTAATAGGAGATCAGACAGTTAACCAAACAGTTAACTACAGCCAATTGTAGCAATTGTATTTATTTCTCATGCATTTACTACAGCCAAATTTAATTTATTCCTCACATGGTATACAATAACAGAATGCACCCACAATTTTTTAAAGATAAATTCGATTTATTTCTCACATGGAAGTCAATACAAAATTGCAGCCTGAAGAATTGAACATCACATTTGCAGAATTGAACCAAACAGTTAACTGAAGATGACAAGTAATTAACAAAACAGTTAATAAGTGTGCACCACACTGCACGACATATAGAACATATACACTAGAGCAACAGATTGCATCGTAAAATTAGATAGCACAATTCACTAGAATTTGTGAAGGAAAGGCAGGAACAGCACACGCAATGGGTAAACCAAGCATGCTTAAACGGCGTATCTAGCAAATGGCAAGGTGCTCCATCAAGATCTGGGGGTCGGCATGAATGGCAACCATCACGACCTCATCCGCGCGTGCGGCCGCGATTTGCTTCTCCGCTGCCAAATGCTCCTTGAGGTCCTGGCTATACTGCGTGCACCATGGCCTAGGCCGGCGCTTATTTGGTGGAGGGGTCGGTGATTTGGGTGGAAGGTGTCGTGCTCGCGCCGGTGGTAGGGGCATGTGGGATGTGGAAGGAGGACGAGGATGGGGGTCGGGTGTGGATTACCTGCCTGGATAGGCGACGCCAAGGAGCATGAATAAGGGTCGCCGGCGAGGAGGCGGCAGCGCTACAAGCAAGGAGTGAAGGTTTCAACTTGGAAAGGAAGGCGAAAAGAGGGGAAATGTGGCTTTTGGTAAGGGGTAGGGGGCGGGGAGGTAGATATTTCTGCGGAAGCCAAAAATTTGGAATCGCTTCAGCCAAAAAACTGGCGCGCAAAGTGTAATCAGACACGGTCCCTTATTCAGAACTGTGTACGATATGTGAACATCACAAACGATTCAGATAGCTTAACCCGTGTGTCTTGAGTATGAATGTCAAAAATTTTGGTTCGAATTTCCATGGTTATAGTGGTCATCCACGTCATTGCATAATTTGGGTACACAAAGGAGACTAACTTCTTAATCAAGCAAGTTCAGCAATTAAACAGAGCTAGCTGACCTAAACATTACTCTAACAAATTGAAGACCGGCGCTCTTAATTAAACAAAACAAAGAGTACTACTACGGCTGGTGCTCGTCGATCTTCGCCGCCGCCTCCATGTCCAGCTCGCGCCCGACGGTCTCCTGGGGAAGGGGCTCCATGGCATCAATTGCACCATACTTGGCAAGCATCTCGCCATCCGCGTCCACCATATCTTTGGAAAAGGCCGCCACGAGCTGGGTGTGGGCGGATGCCATGTGGGCTCTGGCGGGCTCCGTCGTGGCAAGGTATGCCGTGCAGGAACGGACGGCTTCTCAAACTCTCTCGGCGATTGCCAGCTCTTCGACCGTGGGTTGCCGACCATTGTCGGAGAAGCTTCGTTCGATTTGTGCGGTGACCGCCACGACCTAGGTGTGGACGGCCTAGACATGGTAGTGGGCGACCTCCAACAGGGCTAAGGCCGCCGCTGCGGAACGGACAGCTGTTGTGCCGCTCTCGCTAGTTGCTATCCCCGAGGCAGATGTTGCTGCCGCCACCTGAGAAGCAACAGCGGCCGTTTGGGCTGCCTTGCCCGCCCGGACGTAGACTACGGTCGCCCTCACGAAGCTTGTTAGCACGCGCCTGGCGGCTACGACCGCGCTCTCGCCGGAGTGGGCCGCCGAAGTTGCCCTCCCGACGTGGGTCCACGTCCCCATCTTTCACCGGCGACGAATGAACAGTGAAATGATATTTGGGGAGTGAGCTAGCTAGTGTGCTTGACACGCCGGCTGTGGACTATAACCTACGCACCTTCTCTCGTAAGGCATGGGCGTACTATACACCGACGATGCTCCAAGATATTTTGTGCTGCATCTCACACGGTTGGTGATAATAAGCTGTGTGCGATCTACTTGATTTATCGTCTTGATCATTTGATTACGTAACGGGGTCATAGCTACAAAGGATGGTGCTTGAATTGTTAGAACTTTTATCTGCAGTGAACATGCAACTATAGGTGTGTCGTCAAAAAAATTGGAATTATTCAGGGTTTGTTTGTACATTTTTATACATTAACTGGGTTTTCCAGGCATTTTATGTGCATAATTCAAATTTGAACTACATGCACATGCTCCAGTGCATATAAACTTATTAAAAAATCAAATATGTGTCCTTGGTTGCATGCTTAGGTCCCATGCAAGAAACGGGAATGAATTTCAAACACCATGCCACCATCACTCGGCCGCAAACATTGAGATACCTGGTTTTTAAATTCTAGTAAATCCAAAACTCGTCTAAAAATCATGAAACTTGGCATGATATCATGTAGCGGCATCAACATGCCGTGGTAAAAAATTTGTCCCATTTGGGGCAGGTTTGGGTATATGCTTCTCACAAACCGGAGCTTCTCACAACAAGCATGATGGTTCTCGGTAGGGAACGTCCCACCTTTGGGGACGAAACGATATCCATTGCCTCTTATTGCTTTCAAAAAAAATTTCTCGTGTCAACAAAGATACAGGAGTGTTGTGTGAATTTTTGTGATTTTTCGGGGTTCATTTGGATATTTTTATGCATTAACTGAGTTTTCAATCATTTATGTGCATAATTCAAATTTGAACTACATGCACATGCTCCAGTGCATATAAATTGGTTGAAAAATCAAATCTGTGTCCTAGGGTGCATGCTTAGGTCCCATGCAAGAAATGGGAATGAATTTCAAACACCAGGGCACCATTGATTGCCGGCAAAACACTGAGATGCCTGGTTTTTAAATTCTAGTTAATCCAAAACTCGTCTGAAATTCGTGAAACTGGCATGCTATCGTGGAGTGGCATCAACATGTCGTGGTACAAATTTTGTCCCATTTGGGGCAGGTTTGGGAATATGCTTCTCACAAACCGGAGCTTCTCACAAGAAGCATGATGGTTTTCGGTAGGGAATGTCCCACCTTTGGGGACGAAACGATATCCATTGCCGTTTATTGCTTTCAAAAAAATCTCGTGTCAACATAGAACAACAGGAGTGTTGTGTGAATTTTAGTGATTTTTCCGGGTTCGTTTGGACATTTTTATGCATTAACTGAGTTTTCAATGCATTTATGTGCATAATTAAAATTTGAACTACATGCACATGCTCAGGTGCATATAAATTGGTTGAAAAATCAAATATGTGTCCTAGTGTGCATGCTTAGGTCCCATGCAAGAAATGGGAATGAATTTCGAACACCAGGGCACCGTTGATTGCCGGCATAACATTGAGATGCCTGGTTTTTAAATTCTAGTAAATCCAAAACTCGTCTGAAATTTATGAAACTTGGCATGCTATCATGGAGCGGCATCAACATGTCGTGGTACAAATTTTGTCCCATTTGGGGCTGGTTTGGGTATATGCTTCTCACAACAAGCATGATGGTTTTCGGTAGGCAACGTCCCACCTTTGGGGACGAAACGATTTCCATTGTCTCATATTGCTTCTAATTTTTTTCTCGTGGCAACATAGAACAACAGGAGTGTTGTGTGAAGTTTTGTGATTTTTCGGGGTTGGTTTGAACATTTTTATGCATTAACTGAGTTTTCAACGCATTTATGTGCATAATTCAAATTCGAACTACATGCACATGCTCCAGTGCATATAAATTGGTTGAACAAACAAATTTGTGTCCTTGGGTGCATGCTTAGGTCCCATGCAAGAAATGGGAATGAAATTCGAACACCAGGGCACTGTTGATTGCCGGCAAAACATTGAGATGCCTGGTTTTTAAATTCTAGTAAATCCAAAACTCGTCTGAAATTCATAAAACTTGGCATGATATCATGGAGCGGCATTAACATGCCGTGGTACAAATTTTGTCCCATTTGGGGCAGGTTTGGGTATATGCCTCTCACAAACCGGAGCTTCTCACAACAAGCATGATGGTTTTCGGTAGGGAACGTCCCACCTTTGGGGACGACAGGATATCCATTGCCTCTTATTGCTTTCAAATTTTTTTCTCGTGTCAACATAGAACAACAGGAGTGTTGTGTGAATTTATGTGATTTTTCGGGGTTCATTTGGACATTTGTATGCATTAACTGAGTTTTCGATGCATTTATGTGCATAATTCAAATTTGAACTACATGCACATGCTGCAGTGCATATAAATTGGTTGAAAAATCAAATATGTGTCCTTGGGTGCATGCTTAGGTCCCATGCAAGAAATGGGAATGAATTTCGAACACTAGGGCACCGTTGATTGCTGGCAAAACATTGAGATGCCTGGTTTTTAAATTCTAGTAAATCCAAAACTCGTCTGAAATTCATGAAACTTGGCATGCTATCATGGAGCGGCATCAACATGTCGTCGTACAAATTTTGCCCCATTTGGGGCAGGTTTGGGTATATGCTTCTCACAGACCGGAGCTTCTCACAGCAAGCATGATGGATTTCGGTAGGGAACGTCCCACCTTTGGGGACAAAACGATATCCATTGCCTCTTATTGCTGTCAAATTTTTTTCTCGTGTCAACATAGAACAACAGGAGTGTTGTGTGACTTTTTGTGATTTTTCGGGGTTCGTTTGGACATTTTTATGCATTAACTTAGTTTTCAATGCATTTATGTGCATAATTAAAATTTGAACTACATGCACATGCTCCAGTGCATATAAATTGGTTGAAAAATCAATTCTGTGTCCTAGGGTGCATTCTTAGGTCCCATGCAAGAAATGGGAATGAATTTCGAACACCAGGGCACCATTGATTGCCGGCAAAACATTGAGATGCCTGGTTTTTAAATTCTAGTAAATTCAAAACTCGTCTGAAATTCATGAAACTTGGCATGCTATAATGGAGCGGCATCAACATGTCGTGGTACAAATTTTGTCCCATTTGGGGCAGGTTTGGGTATATACTTCTCACAAACTGGAGCTTCTCACAACAAGCATGATGGTTTTCGGTAGAGAACGTTCCACCTTTGGGGACGAAACGATATCCATTGCCTCTTATTGCTTCCAAATTTTTTTCTCGTGTCAACATAGAACAACAGGAGTGTTGTATGAATTTTTGTGATTTTTCGTGGTTTGTTTGGACTTTTTTATGCATTAACTTAGTTTTCAATGCATTTATGTGCATAATTCAAATTTGAACTACATGCACATGCTCAAGTGCATATAAATTGGTTGAAAATCAAATCTGTGTCCTTGGGTGCATGCTTATGTCCCATGCAAGAAATGGGAATGAATTTCGAACCCCAGGGCACCGTTGATTGCCAGCAAAACATTGAGATGCCTGGTTTTTAAATTCTAGTAAATCCAAAACTCGTCTGAAATTCATGAAACTTGGCATGCTATCATGGAGTGGCATCAACATGTCGTGGTACAAATTTTGTCCCATTTGGGGCAGGTTTGGGTATATGCTTTTCACAACAAGCATGATGGTTTTCGGTAGAGAACATTCCACCTTTGGGGACGAAACGATATCCATTGCCCCTTATTGCTTCCAAATTTTTTTCTCATGTCAACATAGAACAACAGGAGTGTTGTATGAATTTTTGTGATTTTTCGAGGTTTGTTTGGACTTTTTTATGCATTGACTTAGTTTTCAATGCATTTATGTGCATAATTCAAATTTGAACTACATGAACATGCTCCAGTGCATATAAATTGGTTGAAAAATCAAATATGTGTCCTTGGGTGCATGCTTATGTCCCATGCAAGAAATGGGAATGAATTTCGAACCCCAGGGCACCGTTGATTGCCGGCAAAACATTGAGATGCCTGGTTTTTAAATTCTAGTAAATCCAAAACTCATCTGAAATTCATGAAACTTGGCATGCTATCACGGAGCGGCATCAACATGTCGTGGTACAAATTTTGTCCCATTTGGGGCAGGTTTGGGTATATGCTTCTCACTAACCGGAGCTTCTCACAACAATCATGATGGTTTTCGGTAGGGAACGACCCACCTTTGGGGATGAAACGAAATCCATTGCCTTCTTATTGGTTTCAAAAAAATTTCTTGTGTCAACATAGAACAACTGGAGTATTGGTCCCGTTGAAGCTGGGTATTCCGATGTTCAGGTACCTAGTGACTTCCTTCAAGTGTCATCTAAATGGTGTGTCTTCATCCGGTTGTGCAAACTTGTTCCTTGAGTCTGCCATCCTAAAGAGTAGAAAATGGAGAGGAGTCAGAAATGGGTAGAGAAGAGTGACCTATGGCTCATCTTAGTGGTCGTGTCCTATATTCAGCGTGTGCTCTGATACAATCTTGTAGCGATCCGACCTCAGACGGTCAAATCTCTGTGTATAAGTGTCATCCCTGGATCGGTAATGCTGACACACACAATACTTGAAGGATTTATAACAGAGTAGCAATCACACACTTATTACATCGAATGTCTCAAGAGAGAACTTACTACAATAAATATGGCTTAAGGCCATCTAAATAAGATAACAGCGGAAGGCTTGGAAGATAAAGTGAGTCCATCAACTCGAACGGCATAGCTGAGTGCACGACAACGACCTAGCGCACCTTACACTTCGTCTAAAAAGTCTGCAACATGATATGTTGCAGCCCGAAACGGGTCAGCACATGGAATATGCTGGCAATATAACACAATAGAGCAATGAACAAGTAAAAGCTATCAGTACATGCATATATGGCTGGTGGAGGCTCTATGGTTATAATATTTTGCGAAAAGCCAATTTTTCCCTGCAGCAAAGGAATATATTTTATTTAACTATCATGGTGGTTGAAACATTCAGAAGGTTCCTCCAACTCAATCCCAATTAAAAAGTAATTATCAACCCAACAAATTAATTTTAGAGTGATGAGATCAAATCAATAATTCAAGTACCAGATACTCAAGATGTCCATAACCGGGGACACGGCTAACCATGATTAGTTTGTACACTCTGCAGAGGTTTGCGCACTTTTCCCCACAAGACTGGATCTCCTCCGTTGAATTTCTTGCACTACATGGTGTTTGAGAAACGGATGACCGAGACACAGTCTTTCAGAAACAATAACTCTAGCCCTGGGTAGACAGTACCAACCTACATCCCCTACATCTGCTAGCCTACCACTGGAAGAGGCCTTGCAACATACTCAACTATGCTAGAGCCCATAATAGCTTGTGGCTTCACACGAAAGTTTCTAGCATGAATAATCTTATGATCCCTTTGAGCCTGGGTGGCGAGCCGTAGGATGATCACACAGGTCCTCCGGGATATCCTAGGACAACACTGGATTCTCCAGGTGCCCCGCAACCAATCCACCCAGATGTGTATTTAAGCAGCCACCTTAAGTATACCATTAATTAACAATCTCACATCTGTCATGGATACACTCAAACCCAATCCACGTGTACGAGCATAGCATGGCAATATAAGCATAGCGTAGAAGTAACTCCCAAGGGTTTGATAATAAAAGGCAATAGGTTCTACCTCAACATCTACTTCCCAAAACCCACAAGTTAATCACATCCTAATCATGCAATATTTGAGGATTGTATCTAATGCATAAAAACTGGGTAATAAAGGGGTGTGATCAATGTGTTACTTGCCTTGCTGATGATCCGCAAACCCTAAAGACTCGTAGTAGCACGCTTCGCACTCCGGGAATTCTATCGCAAACCAACAATAGCATACATAAGCAATAAAGCAAAGATGCACGGGTAAAACTCAAATAAAAGATCGAATCTGAAAATCCAACTGAAGAGAATCGATTTGCAAAAAGAATCAATCCAATCGGAGCTACAGAACTGAAACTACGGTCAAAAGAACTTCGAAATAAAATCTGCTTGAAACCAAATTTTAAATTGTCAAAACCTTTTTCAAGTTGTTTAAACAGAAAGAGGGGCTCGAGACGAAGATTCTGGCATTGGTTTCACTAGATTTGGACAAACGGTTGAAAAGTTACGAGGGTTTGAAGATCAGGGGCTAATCTGCGATAAAAATAATCGTGGAAAGGTCCCTGGCTGAATATAAAATAAAAAGAAAAGACTAACGAACGAATGTTCGCTGTCTAAACCTAACCGGCGAACAACGTTCGTTAAAACGAACGATCAGACGAACGTCCGCTAAATAAAATAAACCGACGAGAAAACCGATCTAAGTAAATAAACCGGAAACTAAAAAAACGGGGTGGTTAACCGAAAAAACAGACCGGTCAATGGTCAATGGCGGCGGCTCCGGCGGCGGCGGCGGTCGATGTCGGCGGCGTTGCGGGCGGCGGCGGCAACGGCGGCGGCTGGCGGCGTAGGCAGCGGGCGGCGCTAGGGTTTGGGGCGGCGGGGCGGCTGGGTGGGCTGGGGCGGCCTCGGCCTCGCCTTATAAAGGCCTGGCGCGGCAGTGTCCGGGTCGGGCACGGCCAGTGAGGTCGGTGTGCATGTTTTTTTAAAATGGACTGGGTAAAATAAATAAAAGAAATACCAAACGAGGTCCAAAAATCCTGAAATAAATTTTCACGGTCCTCTAATAATATTTCGGACAAAGTGAACATTTATTTGGGCTAAAATGCAATTTTAAAAAATGCATATTTTTCAAATCCAAATAAAATAGCAATAAAATCCAAATAAAATTATTTATTTGACTTTAACATTTTTCCTCCTATATTTCATTTATTTTGGAGAAGTCATATTATCTCCTCTCATATATTTTAATTAGAAATATTTTGGAGAGAAAAATAATTAAAACCAAAATGATCGTTGTTTCAATATTTGAGAAAATTCAAATATGAAAATTGTGAAATCCCCAACTCTCTCCGTGAGTCCTTGAGTTGCTTAGAATTTCAAGGATTGCAAAACAAAATGCAATAAAATATGATATGCATGGATGACCTATGTATAACATTCCAAATTGAAAATTTGGGATGTTACCAACCTACCCCCTTAAGATGAATCTCGTCCTCGAGATTCAGGTTGACTAGAAAATAGGTGTGGGTGGTCTTTCCGTAGATCATCCTCTCGTTCCCAGGTGGCTTCATCCTCGGTATGGTGGCTTCACTGAACTTTGCAAAACTTGATAACCTTGATGCGTGTAACTCGGCTGGCAAACTCGAGAATCTTGACAGGTTTCTCCTCATAGGTCAAATCACTATCCAATTGAATTGCTTCCAGGGGCACTATATCTCTCAGAGGAATATCGGCCATGTCAGTATGACACTTCTTTAACTGGGAAACATGAAACACATCATGAACTCCTGACAGCCCTTCGGGTAACTCCAACTTGTAGGCCACTTCTCAGATACGTTCCAAAACTCGGTATGGTCCTACAAATCTCAGGGCTAACTTTCCCTTAACTCCAAAACGTTTAATTCCTCGTAGTGGTGATACACGAAGATATGCTCTGTCTCCGACTTCATAGACTACCTCCTTGCGCTTTGAATCTGCATAACTCTTCTGCCTGGACTGAGCTACCTTCAGTCTATCCCGAATCAACTTAACCTTCTCTTCACACTCTTTAATCAAATCCGATCCAAACAACTAACGGTCTCCAACTTCATCCCACATCAACGATGTTCTGCATCTTCTTCCATACAAAGCTTCGAAAGGTGCCATCTTCAAACTGGCCTGGTAGCTATTGTTGTATGAGAACTCTACGTAGGGCAAGTTGTCATCCCAACTAGATCCATAATCTAGCGCACAAGCTCTCAACATGTCCTCCAGAATCTGATTGACTCTCTCGGTATGTCCATCTGTCTGCGGATGAAAGGCTGTACTGAACTCTAGCCTGGTACCCAAAGTCTGGTGCAGCTGGTGCCAAAACTTTGAAGTAAACTGTGTCCCTCTATCTGATACGATGGTCCTTGGAACTCCGTGCAGACATACGATCCTGGTCATATATATCTTGCCCAACTTCGCATTTGTATAGGTGGTCTTCACTGGGATAAAGTGAGCCACTTTGGTCAAACGATCCACTACTACCCAGATAGAATCATATCCCGATCGGGTCCTGGGTAATCCAGTCATAAAGTCCATGTCAAGCTTGTCCCACTTCCATTCGGGTATCGACATAGGCTGCAGCAGTCCTGCTGGCTTCTGATGTTCTGCCTTCACTCTCTGACATACATCACATACGGCTACATACTCGGCAATATCCTTCTTCACACCAGTCCACCAGAAACGCTCCTTCAATTCCAGACTGAAGGAAATATGCCCTAGAGGCAATAATAAAGTTATTATTTATTTCCTCATATCATGATAAATGTTTATTATTCATGCTAGAATTGTATTAACCGGGAAACATAATACATGTGAGAATACATAGACAAATATAGTGTCACTAGTATGCCTCTACTTGACTAGAGCGTTAATCAAAGATGGTTGAGTTTCCTAAACCATAGACATGAGTTGTCATTTGATTAACGGGATCACATCATTAGGAGAATGATGTGATTGACTTGACCCATTCTGTTAGCTTAGCACATGATCATTTAGTTTACTGCTATTGCTTTCTTCATGACTTATACATGTTCCTATGACTATGAGATTATGCAACTCCCGCTTACCGGAGGAACACTTTGTGTGCTAACAAACGTCACAACGTAACTGGGTGATTATAAAGGTGCTCTATAGGTGTCTCCGATGGTACTTGTTGAGTTGGCATAGATCAAGATTAGGATTTGTCACTCCGATTGTCGGAGAGGTATCTCTGGGCCCTCTCGGTAATGCACATCACAATAAGCCTTGCAAGCAATGTAACTAATGAGTTAGTTGCTAGATGATGCATTACGTAACGAGTAAAGAGACTTGCCGGTAACGAGATTGAGCTAGGTATTGAGATACCGACGATCGAATCTCGGGCAAGTAACATACCGATGACAAAGGGATCAACGTATGTTGCTATGCGGTTTGACCGATAAAGATCTTCGTAGAATATGTGGGAGCCAATATGAGCATCCAGGTTCCATTATTGGTTATTGGCCGGAGACGTGTCACGGTCATGTCTACATAGTTCTCGAACCCGTAGGGTCCGCGCGCTTAAAGTTCGATGACGATCGGTATTATGAGTTTTTGTGTTTTGATGTACCGAAGGTAGTTCGGAGTCCCGGATATGAACACGGACATGACGAGGAGTCTCGAAATGGTCAAGACGTAAAGATCGATATATTGGACGACTATATCAGACACCGGAAGTGTTCCGGGTGGTTTCGGAGAAAACCGGAGTGCCGGAGGGTTACCGGAACCCCCCCGGGAGAAATAGTGGGCCTTATGGGCCTTAGTGGAGAGAGAGGGCTGGCCTAGGGCAGGTCGTGTGCCCCTCCCCCTCTTGTCTGAATTGGAGAGGGGGGCGGCGCCCCCCTTTCCTTCTCCCTCTCCCCCTTCCTTTCCCCCTCCTAGTAGGAGTAGGAAAGAGAGGAGTCCTGCTCCTACTAGGAGGAGGACTCCTCCTGGCGCGCTCTACAGGGGCCGGCCGGCCTCCCCCCTTGCTCCTTTATATACGAGGGCAGGGGGAACCTCTAGACACACAAGTTGATCTATCGATCTCTTCCAGCCATGTGCGGTGCCCCACTCCACCATAATCCACCTCGATCATATCATGGCGGTGCTTAGGCGAAGCCCTGCGTCGATATCATCATCATCACCGGCATCACGCCGTCATGCCGACGAAACTCTCCGGCGAAGCTTTGCTGGATCGGAGCTCGCGGGATGTCATCAAGCTGAACGTGTGCTGAACTCGGAGGTGTCGTGCGTTCGGTACTTGGATCGGTCGGATCGTGAAGACGTACGACTACATCAACCGTGTTGTGCTAACGCTTCCGCTTTCAGTCTACGAGGGTACGTGGACACACTCTCCCCTCTCGTTGCTATGCATCACCATGATCTTGAGTGTGCGTAGGAATTTTTTTGAAATTACTACGTTCCCCAATAGTGGCATCCGAGCCAGGTTTATGCGTAGATGTTATATGCACGAGTAGAACACAAGTGAGTTGTGGGCGATACAAGTCATACTGCTTACCAGCATGTCATACTTTGGTTCGGCGGTATTGTTGGATGAAGCCACACGGACCGACATTACGCGTACGCTTACGCGAGACTGGTTCTACCGACGTGCTTTGCACATAGGTGGCTGGCGGGTGTCAGTTTATCCAACTTTAGTTGAACCGAGTGTGGCTACGCCCGGTCCTTGAGAAGGTTAAAACAGCACTAACTTGACGAACTATCGTTGTGGTTTTGATGCGTAGGTTAGAACGGTTCTTGCTCAGCCCGTAGCAGCCACGTAAAACTTGCAACAACAAAGTAGAGGATGTCTAACTTGTTTATGTAGGGCATGTTGTGATGTGATATGGTCAAGACATGATGCTATTTATTGTATGAGGTGATCATGTTTTGTAACGGAGTTATCGGCAACTGGCAGGAGCCATATGGTTGTCGCTTTATTGTATGCAATGCAATAGCCATGTAATTGCTTTACTTTATCACTAAGCGGTAGCGATAGTCGTAGAAGCAATACTTGGTGAGACGACAACGATGCTACGATGGTGATCAAGGTGTCGTGCCGGTGACGATGGTGATCATGACGGTGCTTTGGAGATGGAGATCAAAGGCACAAGATGATGATGGCCATATCATATCATTTATATTGATTGCATGTGAAGTTTATCCTTTATGCATCTTATTCTGCTTTGTTTGACGGTAGCATTATAAGATGATCTCTCACTAAATTTCAAGGTAAAAGTGTTCTCTCTGAGTATGCACCGTTGCCAAAGTTCGTCGTGCCGAGACACCACGTGATGATCGGGTGTAATAAGCTCAACGTTCATCTACAACGGGTGTAAGACCGTTTTACACACGCAGAATACTCGGGTTAAACTTGACGAGCCTAGCATATGCAGATATGGCCTCAGAACACTAAGACCGAAAGGTCGAGCGTGAATCATATAGTAGATATGATCAACATAGTGATGTTCACCATTGAAAACTACTCCATTTCACGTGATGATCGGTTATGGTTTAGTTGATATGGATCACGTGATCACTTAGATGATCAGAGGGATGTCTATCTAAGTGGGAGTTCCTAAGTAATATGATTAATTGAACTTAAATTTGTCATGAACTTAGTACCTGATAGTATTTTGCTTGTCTATGTTGTTGTAGATAGATGGCCCATGTTGTTGTTCCGTTGAATTTTAATGCGTTCCTTGAGAAAGAAAAGTTCAAAGATGATGATAGAAATTACACGGACTGGGTCCGTAACTTGAGGATTATCCTCATTGCTGCACAGAAAAATTACGTCCTAGAAGCACCGCTAGGTGCCAGGCCTGCTGCAGATGCAACTGACAACGTTAAGAATGTCTGGCAGAGCAAAGCTGATGACTACTCGATAGTTCAGTGTGCCATGCTTTACGGCTTAGAACCGGGGCTTCAACTAAGTTTTGAACGTCATGGAGCATATGAGATGTTCTAGGAGTTGAAGCTAATATTTCAAGCAAATGCCCGGATTGAGAGATATGAAGTCTCCAATAAGTTCTACAGCTGCAAAATGGAGGAGAATAGTTCTGTCCATGAACATATACTCAAAATGTCTAGGTATAACAATCACTTGATTCAACTGGGAGTTAATCTTCCGGATGATTGTGTCATTGACAGAATTCTTCAATCACTGCCACCAAGCTACAAGAGCTTCGTGATGAACTATAATATGCAAGGGATGGATAAGACAATTCCCGAGCTCTTCGCAATGCTAAAAGCTGCGGAGGTAGAAATCAAGAAGGAGCATCAAGTGTTGTTGGTCAACAAGACCACCAGTTTCAAGAAAAAGGGTAAAGTGAAGAAGAAGGGGAACTTTAAGAAGAACAGCAAGCAAGTTGCTGCTCAAGAGAAGAAACCCAAGTCTGGACCTAAGCCTGAGACTGAGTGCTTCTACTGCAAACAGACTGGTCACTGGAAGCGGAACTGCCCCAAGTATTTGGCGGATAAGAAGGATGGCAAGGTGAACAAAGGTATATGTGATATACACGTTATTGATGTGTACCTTACTAGAGCTCACAGTAGCACCTGGGTATTTGATACTGGTTCTGTTGCTAATATTTGCAACTCGAAACAGGGACTAAGGATTAAGCGAAGACTAGCTAAGGACGAGGTGACGATGCGCGTGGGAAATGGTTCCAAAGTCGATGTGATCGCCGTCGGCACGCTACCTCTACATCTACCTTCGGGATTAGTTTTAGACCTAAATAAT
Organism: Triticum aestivum; assembly: GCF_018294505.1. Classification (NCBI taxonomy): domain Eukaryota; kingdom Viridiplantae; phylum Streptophyta; class Magnoliopsida; order Poales; family Poaceae; genus Triticum; species Triticum aestivum. The sequence continues at coordinate 553,646,582 of NC_057799.1, read as the reverse complement.
TGTTATTTGGTGCCAGCGTTAAGCATGAACATTATATCTGGATCTTGTTTGATGCGAGACGGTTATTCATTTAAATCTGAGAATAATGGTTGTTCTATTTATATGAGTAATATCTTTTATGGTCATGCACCCTTGAAGAGTGGTCTATTTGTGATGAATCTCGATAGTAGTGATACACATATTCATAATGTTGAAGCCAAAAGATGCAGAGTTGATAATGATAGTGCAACTTATTTGTGGCACTGCCGTTTGGGTCATATTGGTGTAAAGCGCATGAAGAAACTCCATACTGTTGAACTTTTGGAATCACTTGATTATGAATCACTTGGTACTTGCGAACCATGCCTCATGGGCAAGATGACTAAAACGCCGTTCTCCGGAACAATGGAGCGGCAACAGATTTGTTGGAAATCATACATACTGATGTATGTGGTCCGATGAATATTGAGGCTCGCGGCGGGTATCGTTATTTTCTCACCTTCACAGATGATTTAAGAAGATATGGGTATATCTACTTAATGAAACATAAGTCTGAAACATTTGAAAAGTTCAAAGAATTTCAGAGTGAAGTGGAAAATCATCGTAACAAGAAAATAAAATTTCTACGATCTAATCGTGGAGGAGAATATTTGAGTTACGAGTTTGGTCTACATTTGAAACAATGCGGAATAGTTTCGCAACTCACGCCACCCGGAACACCACAACGTAATGGTGTGTCCGAACGTCGTAATCGTACTTTACTAGATATGGTGCGATCTATGATGTCTCTTACTGATTTACCGCTATCGTTTTGGGGTTATGCTTTAGAGACGGCTGCATTCACGTTAAATAGGGCACCATCGAAATCCGTTGAGACGACGCCTTATGAACTGTGGTTTGGCAAGAAACCAAAGTTGTCGTTTCTTAAAGTTTGGGGCTGCGATGCTTATGTGAAAAAGCTTCAACCTGATAAGCTCGAACCCAAATCGGAGAAATGTGTCTTCATAGCATACCCAAAGGAAACTGTTGGGTACACCTTCTATCACAGATCCGAAGGAAAGACATTCGTTGCTAAGAATGGATCCTTTCTAGAGAAGGAGTTTCTCTCGAAAGAAGTGAGTGGGAGGAAAGTAGAACTTGATGAGGTAACTGTACCTGCTCCCTTATTGGAAAGTAGTTCATCACAGAAATCTGTTCCTATGACTCCTACACCAATTATTGAGGAAGCAAATGGTGATGATCATGTAACTTCAGATCAAGTTACTTCCGAACCTCGTAGGTCAACCAGAGTAAGATCCGCACTAGAGTGGTATGGTAATCCTATTCTGGAGGTCATGTTACTTGATCAAGGCGAACCTACGAACTATGAAGAAGCGATGGTGAGCCCAGATTCCGCAAAATGGCTTGAGGCCATGAAATCTGCGATGGGATCCATGTATGAGAACAAAGTGTGGACTTTGGTTGACTTGCCCGATGATTGGCAAGCCATAGAGAATCAATTGATTTTCAAGAAGAAGACTAACGCTGACGGTAATGTTACTAGCTACAAAGCTCGACCTGTTGCGAAAGGTTTTCGACAAGTTCAAGGGGTTAACTACGATGAGACTTTCTCACCCGTAGCGATGCTTAAGTCTGTCCGAATCATGTTAGCAATTGCCGCATTTTATGATTATGAAATTTGGCAAATGGATGTCAAACTGCATTCCTGAATGGATTTCTAGAAGAAGAGTTGTATATGATGCAACCGGAAGGTTTTGTAGATCCAAAGGGAGCTAAGAAAGTGTGCAAGCTCCAGCGATCCATTTATGGACTGGTGCAAGCCTCTCGGAGTTGGAATAAACGTTTTGATAGTGTGATCAAAGCATATGGATTTATACAGACTTTTGGAGAAGCTTGTATTTACAAGAAAGTGAGTGGGAGCTCTGTAGCATTTCTGATATTATATGTGGATGACATATTGCTGATTGGAAATGATATAGAATTTCTGGATAGCATAAAGGGATACTTGAATAAGAGTTTTTCAATGAAAGACCTCGGTGAAGCTGCTTACATATTGGGCATCAAGATATATAGAGATAGATCAAGATGCTTGATAGGACTTTCACAAAGCACATACCTTGACAAAGTTTTGAAAAAGTTCAAAATGGATCAAGCAAAGAAAGGGTTCTTGCCTGTGTTACAAGGTGTGAAATTGAGTCAGACTCAATGCCCGACCACTTCAGAAGATAGAGAGAAAATGAAAGATGTTCCCTATGCTTCAGCCATAGGCTCTATCATGTATGAAATGCTGTGTACCAGACCTGATGTGTGCCTTTCTATTAGCTTAGCAGGGAGGTACCAAAGTAATCCAGGAGTGGATCACTACACAGCGGTCAAGAACATCCTGAAATACCTGAAAAGGACTAAGTATATGTTTCTCGTTTATGGAGGTGACAAAGAGCTAGTCGTAAATGGTTACGTTGATGCAAGCTTTGACACTGATCTGGACGATTCTAAATCGCAAACCAGATACGTGTTTACATTGAATGGTGGAGCTGTCAGTTGGTGCAGTTCTAAACAAAGCATCGCGGCGGGATCTACGTGTGAAGCAGAGTACATAGCTGCTTCGGAAGCAGCAAATGAAGGAGTCCGGATGAAGGAGTTCATATCTGATCTAGGTGTCATACCTGGTGCATCGGGACCGATGAAAATCTTTTGTGACAATACTGGTGCAATTGCCTTGGCAAAGGAATCCAGATTTCACAAGAGAACCAAGCACATCAAGAGACGCTTCAATTCCATCCGGGATCAAGTCCAGGTGGGAGACATAGAGATTTACAAGATACATACGGATCTGAATGTTGCAGACCCGTTGACTAAGCCTCTTCCATGAGCAAAACATGATCAGCACCAAAACTCCATGGGTGTTAGAATCATTACTGTGTAATCTAGATTATTGACTCTAGTGCAAGTGGGAGACTGAAGGAAATATGCCCTAGAGGCAATAATAAAGTTATTATTTATATCCTCATATCATGATAAATGTTTATTATTCATGCTAGAATTGTATTAACCGGGAAACATAATACATGTGTGAATACATAGACAAATATAGTGTCACTAGTATGCCTCTACTTGACTATCTCATTAATCAAAGATGGTTGAGTTTCCTAAACCATAGACATGAGTTGTCATTTGATTAACGGGATCACATCATTAGGAGAATGATGTGATTGACTTGACCCATTATGTTAGCTTAGCACATGATCGTTTAGTTTACTGCTATTGCTTTCTTCATGACTTATACATGTTCCTATGAATATGAGATTATCCAACTCCCGATTACCGGAGGAACACTTTGTGTGCTACCAAACGTCACAACATAACTGGGTGATTATAAAGGTGCTCTACAGGTGTCTCCGATGGTACTTGTTGAGTTGGCATAGATCAAGATTAGGATTTGTCACTCCGATTGTCGGAGAGGTATCTCTGGGCCCTCTCGGTAATGCACATCACAATAAGCCTTGCAAGCAATGTGACTAATGAGTTAGTTGCTGGATGATGCATTACGTAACGAGTAAAGAGATTTGCCGGTAACGAGATTGAGCTAGGTATTGAGATACCGACGATCGAATCTCGGGCAAGTAACATACCGATGACAAAGGGAACAATGTATGTTGTTATGCGGTTTGACCGATAAAGATCTTCGTAGAATATGTGGGACCCAAGATGAGCGTCCAGGTTCCGCTATTGGTTATTGGGCGGAGACGTGTCTCGGTCATGTCTACATAGTTCTCGAACCCGTAGGGTCCGCACGCTTAAAGTTCGGTGACGATCGGTATTATGAGTTTTTGTGTTTTGATGTTCCCAAGGTAGTTCGGAGTCCCGGATATGTCACGGACATGGCGAGGAGTCTCGAAATGGTAGAGACGTAAAGATCGATATATTGGACGACTATATTCGGACACCGGAAGTGTTCCGGGTGGTTTCGGAGAAAACCGGAGTGCCGGAGGGTTACCGGAACCCCCCCCCCCCCCCCCGGAGAAATAGTGGGCCTTATGGGCCTTAGTGGAGAGATAGAGGGCTGGCCTAGGGCAGGTCGTGCGCCCCTCCCCGTCTCGTCTGAATTGGACTAGGAGAGGGGGGGTGCCCCCCCTTTCCTTCTCCCTCTCTCCCTTCCTTTCCCCCTCCTAGTAGGAGTAGGAAAGAGGGGAGTCCTGCTCCTACTAGGAGGAGGACTCCTCCTCCTGGCGCGCTCTACGGGGGCCGGCCGGCCTCCCCCCTTGCTCCTTTATATACGGGGGCAGGGGGCACCTCTAGACACACAAGTTGATCTGTCAATCTCTCCCAGCCGTGTGCGGTGCCCCCCTCCACCATAATCAACCTCGATCATATCATGGCGGTGCTTAGGCGAAGCCCTGCATCGATAGCATCATCATCACCGGCATCACGCCGTCGTGCTAACGAAACTCTCCGGTGAAGCTTTGCTGGACCGGAGCTCGCGGGATGTCATCAAGCTGAACGTGTGCTGAACTCGGAGGTGTCATGCGTTCGGTACTTGGATCGGTCGGATCGTGAAGACGTACGACTACATCAACCGTGTTGTGCTAACGCTTCTGCTTTCAGTCTACGAGGGTACGTGGACACACTCTCCCCTCTCATTGCTATGCATCACCATGATCCTGTGTGTGCGTAGGAAATTTTTTGAAATTACTACGTTCCCCAACAGATACATCTTGGTGTTTCCGGGGTGTATCGAGTATGGCGAGTCATGAGCTTCCTGAAGTATCAACTTCCTGATCTCTACATTATTGGGTACATATACACGGTCCTCAAACCACAAGGTGTCATGCTCATCTTCACGAAAACCTTTGGCCTTTCCTTTGCTCATTCTCTCCTTTATCTTTGCAATTTCCTTGTCATCCTTCTGAGCTTCTCGAATTTTTCCCAATAATGTTGAATGAACCTCCAATGCTGCAACAAAACCTCTAGGAACTATCTCCAAACGAAGCTCCCTGAGATCTTCTGCTAATTCCTTAGGCAATCCTCCGCTTACGAGGGTATTGGCATAACTCTTCCAGCTCAGAGCGTCTGCTACGACATTGGCCTTGCCTGGATGATAGTGCAACTTCATATCATAATCCTTTATGAGCTCCAACCATCTCCTTTGCCTGAGATTTAGCTCCTTCTGCGTGAAAATGTATTTCAAACTCTTATGATCCGTGTACACATCACAACGGTTTCCAATAAGAAAATGTCTCCAGGTCTTGAGTGCATGCACTACGGCTGCTAACTCCAAATCATGCGTGGCATAATTCAACTCATGCGGTCGAAGTTGTCGTGAGGCATATGAAACAACTCTCCCGTCCTGCATAAGCACACATCCAAGTCCTAAGCGAGAAGCATCGCAATACACTTGGAAATCCTTGCGTATATCCGGCAGAATCAGCACTGGGACTGTAACCAAACGTTTCTTCAACTCCTAGAAACTTACCTCACATTCATCAGTCCATTTGAATTTGGTGTCCTTCAACAACTCCGTCATAGGCTTCGCAATCTTGGAAAAATTCTCAATGAATCTCCGATAGTATCCCGCGAGTCCTAGAAAACTACGGATCTCTCCTACTGAGGTGGGTGCCAACCACTCAGTGACTGACTGAACCTTGGTGGGGTCTACTGCTATACCTTCTCCTGATATAACATGTCCAAGGAATCCAACTTCCTTCAACCAAAACTCGCATTTGCTGAACTTGGCATATAACTGATGTTCCCTGAGCTTCTCGAGAACCAAACGCAAATGCTCCTTGTGCTCCTCTTCATTCTTCGAGTATACCAAGATATCATCAATGAACACCACGACAAACTTATCCAAGAACAACATGAACACCTTATTCATCATGTTCATAAAATAGGCAGGGGCGTTTGTCAATCCAAATGACATAACCGTATACTCATATAACATGTACCTCGTGGTGAAAGCTGTCTTAGGTATATCCTGTTCTCGAATCTTCAGCTGGTGGTATCCTGATCGCAGGTCGATCTTTGAAAACACTTTTGCTCCTTGCAGCTGGTCAAGCAAGTCATTGATCATTGGCAGTGGGTACTTGTTCTTGATCGTCACTTCATTCAAGGCATGATAATCAACAACCATTCTCAACGATCCATCCTTCTTCTCAACCAAGAGCACTGGGGCTCCCCATGGTGATGAACTTCGTCGATTGTAACCTTTCTCCAACAACTCCTTAATCTACTCCTTAATCTCCTCCAGATCATTTGCGGGCATCCGGTATGGTTTCTTCGATATCGGTCCGGTGCCTGGCAATAACTCTATCAAAAACTCAATGTCCCGATCCGGCGGCATGCCTGGTAACTCCTCTGGAAATACATCTGGGTAATCCTTCACTACAGGCACTTCTTCCTGAACAACTCCGGAGAGAGAATTTACTTGGGTCCTCCTTGGCGCATGCCTGGATACATGCTTGATCCTTTTTCCCTCCGGGATGGTGAGCAGAATTGACCTACTAGCACAGTCAATGATTCCTCCATACTTTGATAGCCAATCCATACCTAGTATCACATCCAATCCTTGTGACTCCAAAATTATTAGGTCTGAGGGGAAAATATGGCTACCGATGGTAAAGGGTAACTGATCGCACCATCGGCTAGCCATATACTCTGCACCTGGTGAGCTTAGTAGCAAGGGTGTCCTAAGGGCTAAGGTGGGTAACTTAAACTTGTCCACAAATCCCCTTGAAATGTATGAATGCGATGCACCAGTATCAAATAGAACAAGAGTGGTAAATGACTTAACCAAAAACTTACCGATAACTGCATCTGGCTGTTCTTCAACCTCCTCTACGTTCACGTGGTTCACTTGTCCCCTGTTGAAAGGGTTGGGCTTCTTCCCAGAGCTTCCATTGCCATTACCATTCTTTGCTTCAGAACATTCAGTGGCGTAATGCCCAGTCTTCCCACACTTGAAACAAGTAATGTGACTTAGATCCTTCTTGGTGGGCGTTGCTGGGTTAGAGCGGTTCTGATTGCTGCCTGCTCCATTCCCATTTCCATTCTTGGGGCCACTGTGGTTATGCGAGCTTCCTCCATTGTGGGTATGGCCTCCATGGTTATGGGTAAATCCTCCCGAGTTCGGGGTATAACGAGGCTTCTGCTGAGCTCCTGAATTGTACTTCCCCTGCCCATACTTCCTCTTGCGGCTCTCAATTTGCTGCTGCTTCCCTTCAATCATAAGAGCCCTGTCTACCAACTCCTGATAGTTAGCGAATGTCGCTACCATCAACCGCATGCTCATCTCATCATTCAGCCCTTCCATAAACTTCTCCTGCTTCGCGGCATCGGTGGCCACATCATCCGGGGCATAGCGGGCTAACTTACTGAACTCATCCACGTACTGCCCCACTGTACGGTTTCCTTGGCGCAAGTTGCGAAACTCACACTTCTTCATGCTCATAGCCCAAGTTGAGACATGTGAAGTGCGAAATGCTTGCTGAAACTGATCCCAAGTGACATTGGCTATAGGGACAGTGGTCGTGTAATTCTCCCACCATGCGGCTGTGGGTCCATCCAATTGATGTGCGGCAAAATGCACCTTCCCAGCATCTGTGCAACCTGCAGTGGTCAACTCCCTTCCAATCCTGTGTAGCCAGTCATCAGCAACTATTGGCTCGGTGCTACTGGAAAACACCGGCGGCTGCAACCTCAAAAAACGGGCTAAGTTGTCAACTGGAGGTGGTGCCGGTGGGTTGTTGTTGTTGTTGTTGCCTTGATTCTGGACTAGTTGCTATATCATGCATTCTACTGCTGGATCAACTGAGTGATCTCCGGTGGGAAGAAAAATCCAGTGTCATGTCTCGGAGGCATCTGATGGGTTTAGAGGGAAGATATTAGAATAGAATGAGGTCTAGTGAGAAAGCACTACCCATATGCACATGAGACAAACACAATCATATCACACCAAATAAATTCAAGCAAGGGCATACAATCGGTCTAGAACTACTGTTAAAAAAAGCGCTCGGACTACTACTATATACATGGGGAAATACTACTAATCATATGGTGGTCATCTAGAAATTTTGATCGGTGGAAGAATCCATGATATCCGCTCCAGCTTCGTCTTCATAATCATCATCACTACCATCAGGGTCGGAGTCGGTGTCGTCGATGATGATGTAGTCCTCGGGATGGTCATCATCTCCTCCTGGCGCGGGGTCTCCCATAAATACTCCTAGCTTCCTTGTCAGGCCGTCATTCTTCTCCACTAGTATTGCGATTTCCTCCTCGTATCCGTCGCGTGTAGACTTGAGTTCCTCTTCTAGCTCCATGTTCCTAGTCATCGCCTTCTTCAAGTCTATCATGCTCGCGCACATCTGATTCTCCTGTCGACGAATGTGCTGGTTTAGCTCCTGGATAAAGGCTGCAATGGACCTATCCCTCCTGGTCTGATCATCTCCCATTGCTCATCTCGGCACCCACATATCTGGTAGATGGTGTCCTTAAGATCCTTGTGATAAACTTCGCCGATGCGTCCCATGGCGATGTGGGTTGCCATGCTCTTACCTAGACTCCAGGTTGGTGCATCGACGGAAAACTCTATGGGCTTAGTAACTGGCGTGAATGTCCTTCCTGGAACTTGAACTCGAATCATCCAACGCTCCTCTTCTGGTAAAGTGGTGGTGTAGGTCCTGGTGAAGCTGGGTATTCCGATGTTCAGGTACCTAGTGACTTCCTTCAAGTGTCATCAAAATGGTGTGTCTTCATCCGGTTGTGCAAACTTGTTCCTTGAGTCCGCCATCCTAAAGAGTAGAAAATTGAGAGGAGTCAGAAATGAGTAGAGAAGAGTGACCTATGGCTCATCTTAGTGGTCGTGTCCTACATTCAGCGTGTGCTCTGATACCATCTTGTAGCGATCCGACCTTAGATAGTCAAATCTCTGTGTATAAGTGTCATCCCTGGATCGGTAATGCTGACAAACACAGTACTTGAAGGATTTATAACAGAGTAGCAATCACACACTTATTACATCGAATGTCTCAAGAGAGAACTTATTACAATAAATATGGCTTAAGGCCATCTAAATAAGATAACAGCGGAAGGCTTAGAAGATAAAGTGAGTCCATCAACTCCGACGGCATAGCTGAGTGCACGACAACGACCTAGCGCACCTTACTCTTCATCTGAAAAGTCTGCAACATGATATGTTGCAGCCCGAAACGGGTCAGCACATGGAATATGCTGGCAATATAACACACTAGAGCAATGAACAAGTAAAAGCTATCACTACATGCATATATGGCTGGTGGAGGCTCTATGGTTATAATATTTTGCGAAAAGCCAATTTTTCCCTATAGCAAAGGAATATATTTTATTTAACTATCATGGTGGTTGAAACATTCAGAAGGTTCCTCCAACTCAATCCCAATTAAAAAGTAATTATCAACCCAACAAATTAATTTTAGAGTGATGAGATCAAATCAATAATTCAAGTACCAGATACTCAAGATGTCCATAACCGGGGACACGGCTAACCATGATTAGTTTGTACACTCTGCAGAGGTTTGCGCACTTTTCCCCACAAGACTCGATCTCCTCCGTTGAATTTCTCGCACTACATGGTGTTTGAGAAACGGATGACCGAGACACAGTCTTTCAGAAGCAATAACTCTAACCCTAGGTAGACAATACCAACCTACATCCCCTACATCTGCTAGCCTACCACTGGAAGAGGCCTTGCAACATACTCAACTATGCTAGATCCCATAATAGCTTATGGCTGCACACGGAAGTTTCTAGCATGAATAATCTTATGATCCCTTTGAGCCTGGGTGGCAAGCCGTTGGATGATCACACGGGTCCTCCGGGATATCCTAGGACAACACTGGATTCTCCAGGTGCCCGGCAACCAATCCACCCAGATGTGTATTTAAGTAGCCACCTTAAGTATACCATTAATTAACAATCTCACATCTGTCATGGATACACTCAAACCCAATCCACGTCAACGAGCATAGCATGGCAATATAAGCATAGCGTAGAAGTAACTCCCAAGGGTTTGATAATAAAAGGCAATAGGTTCTACCTCAACATCTACTTCCCAAAACCCACGAGTTAATCGCATCCTAATCATGCAAAGTTTGAGGATTGTATCTAATGCATAAAAACTGGGTAATAAAGGGGTATGATCAATGTGTTACTTGCCTTGCTGATGATCCGCAAACCCTAAAGACTCGTAGTAGCATGCTTCGCACTTCGGGAATTCTATCGCAAACTAACAATAGCATACATAAGAAATCAAGCAAAGATGCACGGGTAAAACTCAAATAAAAGATCTAATCTAAAAATTCAGCTGAAGAGATTCGATTCGCAAAAAGAATCAATCGAATCGGAGCTACGGAACTGAAACTACGGCCAAAAGAACTTCGAAATCAAATCTGCTTGAAACCAAATTTTAAATTGTCAAAACCTTGTTCAAGTTGTTTAAACAGAAAGAGGGGCTCGAGACGAAGATTCTGGCGTTGGTTTCACTAGATTTGGACAAACGGTTGAAAAGTTACGAGGGTTTGAGATCAGGGGCTAATCTGCGATAAAAATAATCATGGATAGGTCCCTAACCGAAAATAAAATAGAAAGAAAAGGCTAACGAACGAACGTTTCGCTGTCTGAACCTAACCGGCGAACGACGTTCGTTATAACGAACGATCGGACGAACGTCCGCTAAATAAAATAAACTGACGAGAAAACCGATCTAAGAAAATAAACTGGAAACTAAAAAAACTGGGTGGTTAACCGAAAAAAATCCGACAAGTCAACGGTCAACGGCGGCGGCTCCGGCGGCGGCGGTCGACGTCGGCGGCGGCACAGGCGGCCGCGGCTGGCGGCGCGGGCAGCGGGCGGCGGCGGCGGGCGGGGAGCGGCGGGCGGCGACGGTGGCAGCGGGCGGCGGCGGCGGCAGCGGGTGGCGCTGGGGTTTGGGGTGGTGGGGCGGCTGGGTGGGCTGGGGCGGCCTCGGCCTCGCCTTATAAAGGCCTGGCGCGGCAGTGTCCGGGTCGGGCACGCCCCGTTAGGTCGGTGCACGTGTTTTTTTTAACGGACGGAGTAAAATAAATAAAAGAAATACCAAACAAGGTCCAAAAATCCTGAAATAAATTTTCGCGGTCCTCTAATAATATTTCGGACAAAGTGAACATTTATTTGGGCTAAAATGCAATTTTAAAAAATGCATATTTTTCAAATCCAAATAAAATTATTTATTTGACTTTAACATTTTTCCTCCTATATTTCATTTATTTTGGAGGATTCATATTATCTCCTCTCATATATTTTAATTAGAAATATTTCAGAGACAAAAATAATTAAAACCACAATGATCCTTGTTTCGATATTTGAGAAAATTCAAATAAGAAATTCGTGAAATCCCAACTCTCTCCGTGGGTCCTTGAGTTGCTTAGAATTTCAAGGATCGCAAAACAAAATGCAATAAAATATGATATGCCTGGATGACCTATGTATAACATTCCAAATTGAAAATTTGGGATGTTACACCTTTAATTCCCGTGGCCATTATAACACAACAAGCACACAACACAACCTTTCGATCGCGCCCCACAACATAACAAGCACACCCACGACGACACATAGAGAGGGGATGTCCGGCGGCGCTCCAATGGAGTTCGGCGAGCATAGAGTGGAGACCCACGTGAGGGAGACGGATCTCTCGGTGGTGTACACCATCGACCCGGCCGTGGTGGACGACTACATCAACAGCGTTGAGCAGTTGCTTGCTGGAGACAAGTACAAGGTGGTCGGCATCGACCTCCAGTACACCGCCAGTCGTCCCGGCATAGATCAGAAGGTTGCTATCGCCTAGTTGTGCGTGCGCCATCAAGTCCTCATCTACCACTACTCATGGCCACAAAGCCTTGCGACCGTTTCAACAGGTTTGTCAACAGCACCGACTACAAGTTCGCCACAGTGGATACCAAAGACGATGTAAAAGCGCTCAGTGTTACGGGCTTGGCCTGCAAGAACCTTGTCGAAATCCGTGACCACTATAGGGTCTAGGGCAGCACGAAGCAGGACTCCCTGGTGGAACTCGCCTCGGCCATCATCGACCCCTACTACAAAAAGATGAAGCAGGATGCCCAAAGAACAAGTCCCATATTCTGGAAAGTGGCCTGGATGCGGCAACTGGATGAACCTCACCTCAGGTTCGCGGCCAAGAGCGTGTACACATGCTACGAGATGCACAGCCGGATCGTTGACATGAGGAAGTGCCTCGTTACCCAAATCGACGAGCCTGGATCGAGCCACAAGAAGAGCAAGCGTCACAAGAAGTAGATGATGATCAGATGATCGTTTATGCTAGTTAATCATGCATGTAATATATAGTTTACTTTATTGGTGTGTGTAGAAATGTCATGTGTGTAGTAGCCATCTATGTAATTATGCATGTAATAGTTTACTTTGGTGTGTGCAAATGCCATGGTTGTAGTAGCCACCTATGTAAGTGGATGTTTAATTTGGTTATGCAAGCATGTCCTTATAAGTGTGTGTGTGTGTGTATATATATGTTGTTGTTCTGTATGCAATCCCATCGCACAACACACACGTCTTATTAGCAGCAACCGTTTGTGTTCTTATCGGTCTTCAGACATATTTCTGATTACAGACCTATTTGCCGCATATCACACATATCTTGTTAAGTTGAACCATTTCTGTTCTCATGTCTCAACGCAAACAGTTCATCCGAGTGAACCGTATGCCTTATATCGCACACACCTTTGATCTGGCTGACCGTTTCTTTTGTGTTGCCTAATCACAAATAGTTCATCTGAGTGAACCGTATGTTGTGTATCGCACACGCCTCCATCTGGCTGCCCATTTCTTTTGTTCCTCCTCATCGCAACAGTTCATTGAACTGAACCATATGCCCTTCATCGCACAAGCAACTAAAACCTGAACCGTGTTTGATGCATCCGTCATCGCAAATGTTTTACACATTTCTGACGGTTTTCATACAGCACCGTTTGCGATTATGGCATCGCACACAGTTTCTCGAAGGGTCTCTGATCGTAGTGTCGCGTTAGCAGCATCCTGTAGTAGTGTTGCTTTCTATGATGAATATTATGATGACATGTATGCCATAGAGAGTAATGAATTTTCTATGCTTGTGGATCATGAAAAGAATGCTTTATGTAATGGTTATATTGGTGAATCTATTCATGATGCTACTAAAACTTATTATGAGAGAGGAACTTATGATGCATGATGTTCTCTTTATGTTTCAATTCTTATCTTTTATGCGAGCATCATTGAAATCATCATGCCTAGCTTAAAAGGCATTAAAGAAAAGCACTTGTTGGGAGACAACGCAACACTTTTACCTACTGTTTTTCTGTGTTCACATGATTATGCTACTATATTGATCATGTTTTATTGCTTTTGTTTCAATAAAGTGCCAAGCAAAGACTTTGGTATCATGTTGTGTGATAGTTGATTTGACCCTGCTGAAAAATAGAAACTTTTGCGCTCACGAAAATGAGTCCCATTTTTTAACAGAGGAGTGCTATTGGGTGGATTCTTTTTTCAGAAGTTTAATATACAAATTGCTCACGTGGTCCAATTTGTTACATAATTTTTGGAGTAGCAGAAGTATGGTTTGAGTCCAGATTACTACCGACTGTTCTGTTTTTGACAGATTCTGTTTTCAATGCATAGTTTGCTTGTTTCTAGTTTCTATGGCTTATATTGCTCAATATAAATTGTGCAAATGATATGATACAGTAGAAATTGTGTGGAAACCATTATGAATCTTGTCTTTGACAGTACCAAAGTGAAATGGTTTGCTCTTTATCATACTAACCTATCTCACAAAGTTCCGTTATGTTTTGTGTGATTGAAGTTTTCAAGTTTTGGGTGAGATGACGATATGAGGAGAATAAGAAGTGACAAGACCCTAACCTTGGGGATGCCCAAGTCACCCCAAGGTAATATCCAAGTAATATCCAAGCAACTAATCTTGGGGATGCCCCGGAAGGCATCCCCTCTTTCGTCTCCAACATTATCGGTAACCTCACTTGGAGCTATGTTTTCATTCGTCACATGATATGAGTTTTGCTTGGAGCATCAATTTATTTTGTTAGGATTTGCTTGATATTATTTAGAATAATGTTTTGCATCTTTTATTTCAATAAAAGTGGCATTGATAGCCTTTGCCATGCTTATCTTGCAAGTATACATGTTGTTGTTTGAAAACAGAAAGTTTATCGATGTTGCAAAAATTCCCGAGGAAAGTCACAATGTGATAAAATGTTGAAACTTTTTGAATAATAAGCTATGATAAATTTTCTACAGTGTGGTAGAATTTCATAATGTTTGGAGTTGAATAAGTATTGATAATCTTGCATTCTTTACAGACTGTACTGTTTTGGCAAATTGCTGTTATGTTTGCATTGTTTGCATATGTTTGCTTGTTTAATGATTCTATTTGAGGATAGGAGTATTAAATATGCAGAGGCATTTAGTATGCAATGTTGAATAATAATTTTAGTGATTTGCTACAGTAGATAATGATAAGGTTTTTGCATTAGTTTATACTAACTTATCTCACGAGTTCTTGTTGAGTTTTGTGTGGATGAAGCTTTTAAGATTTAGGGAAACCGTGATATAGAAGTAATTAAGGAGACACAAAAGCTCAAGCTTGGGGATTCCCAAGGCACCCCAAGATAATATTTCAAGAATTCTCAAGCATCTAAGCTTGGGGATGCCCCGGTAGGCATCCCACCTTTTTTCTTCAACAATTATCGGTTAGTATCGATTGAGCCTAAGTTTTTGCTTCTTCACATGAGTTGTGCTATTCTTAGAATGTCATTTTATTTTTTGTTTTGCCTGTTGTTTTAATAAAATACTTAGATCTGAAAGTTTTAAATACGAGAGAGTCCAAACATAGCTATCTATTTACTTAACTACTCATTTGATCTTCACTTATATCTTTTTGGAGTAGCTTGTCATTTACTCTTGTGCTTCACTTATATCCTATGAGTAAATTGTTGAATAAATTAATTGTCATGAACTTGAAATCATATCATGCCTAGTGGTAGCTTCACATTTGGTTTAGAAAATGAAACCTTTTTGTTGGGGATCGTAGCAGAATTTTAAAATTTTCTACGCATCACCAAGATCCATCTATGGAGTATACTAGCAACGAGGGGAAAGGAGTGCATCTACATACCCTTGTAGATCGCGAGCGGAAGCGTTCAAGTGAACAGGGTTGATGGAGTCGTACTCGCCATGATCCAAATCACCGATGACCGAGTGCCGAACGGACGGCACCTCTGCGTTCAACACACGTACGGAGCAGCGACGTCTCCTCCTTCTTGATCCAGCAAGGGGAAAGGAGAGGTTGATGGAGATCCAGCAGCACGACGGCGTGGTGGTGGAAGTAGCGGGGATCCCGGCAGGGCTTCGCCAAGCGCAAGCGGGAGAGAGAAGTGTCACGGGAGGGAGAGGGAGGCGCCAGGGGCTAGGGTACAGCAGCCCTCCCTGCCCCCCCTTTATATAGGCCCCCTGGGGGGCGCCGGCCCTCGGATCCCATCTATGGGGGGGCGGCGGCCAAGGGGGGGAAACTTCCCCCCCAAGCCAGGTGGGGCGCCCCCCGCCCCCAGGGTTTCCAACCCTAGGCGCAGGGGGAGGCTCATGGGGGGCGCACCACCCCACTAGGGGCTGGTTCCCCTCCCACTTCAGCCCATGGGGCCCTCCGGGATAGGTGGCCCCACCCGGTGGACCCCCGGGACCCTTCCGGTGGTCCCGGTACAATATCGATAACCCCCGAAACTTTCCCGGTGGCCGAAACTGGACTTCCTATATATAATTCTTCACCTCCGGACCATTCCAGAACTCCTCGTGACGTCCGGGATCTCATCCGGGACTCCGAACAACTTTCGGATTTCCGCATACTAATATCTCTACAACCCTAGTGTCACCGAACCTTAAGTGTGTAGACCCTACGGGTTCAGGAGACATGCAGACATGACCGAGACGCCTCTCCGGTCAATACCCAACAGCGGGATCTGGATACCCATGTTGGCTCCCACATGTTCCACGATGACCTCATCGGATGAACCACGATGTCGAGGATTCAATCAATCCCGTATACAATTCCCTTTGTCAATCGGTACGTTACTTGCCCGAGATTCGATCATCGGTATCCCAATACCTTATTCAATCTCGTTACCGGCAAGTCACTTTACTCGTACCGTAATGCATGATCCCGTGGCTAACTCCTTAGTCACATTGAGCTCATTATGATGATGCATTACCAAGTGGGCCCTGAGATACCTCTCCGTCATACGGAGTGACAAATCCCAGTCTCGATCCGTGCCAACTCAACAGACACTTTCGGAGATACCCGTAGTGCACCTTTATAGTCACCCAGTTACGTTGTGACGTTTGGTACACCCAAAGCACTCCTACGGTATCCGGGAGTTGCACGATCTCATGGTCTAAGGAAATGATACTTGACATTGGGAAAGCTCTAGCAAACGAACTACACGATCTTTTATGCTATGCTTAGGATTGGGTCTTGTCCATCACATCATTCTCCTAATGATGTGATCCCGTTATCAATGACATCCAATGTCCATAGTCAGGAAACCATGACTATCTGTTGATCAACGAGCTAGTCAACTAGAGGCTTACTAGGGACACGTTGTGGTCTATGTATTCACACATGTATTACGATTTCCGGATAACACAATTATAGCATTAACAATAGACAATTATCATGAACAAGGAAATATAATAATAACCATTTATTATTGCCTCTAGGGCATATTTCCAACAGTCTCCCACTTGCACTAGAGTCAATAACCTAGTTACATTGTAATGAATCAAACACCCATAGAGTTCTGGTGTTGATCATGTTTTGCTCTAGGGAGAGGTTTAGTCAACGGATCTGCTACATTCAGGTCCGTATGTACTTTACAAATATCTATGTCTCCATTTTGAACACTTTCACGAATGGAGTTGAAGCGGCACTTGATATGCCTGGTCTTCCTATGAAACCTGGGCTCCTTGGCAAGGGCAATAGCTCCAGTGTTGTCACAGAACAGAGTCATCGGGCCCGACGCATTGGGAATCACCCCTAGGTCGGTAATGAACTCCTTCATCCAGATTGCTTCTTGCGCTGCCTCTGAGGCTGCCATGTACTCCGCTTCACATGTAGATCCCGCCACGACGCTTTGCTTGCAACTGCACCAGCTTACTGCCCCTCCATCCAAAATATACACGTATCCGGTTTGTGACTTCGAGTCATCCAGATCTGTGTCGAAGCTAGCGTCGACGTAACCCTTTACGACGAGCTCTTCGTCACCTCCATAAACGAGAAACATATCCTTAGTCCTCTTCAGGTACTTCAGGATATTCTTGACCGCTGTCCAGTGTTCCATGCCGGGATTACTTTGGTACCTTCCTACCAAACTTACGGCAAGGTTTACATCAGGTCTGGTACACAGCATGGCATACATAATAGACCCTACGGCCGAGGCATAGGGGATGACACTCATCTTTTCTCTAACTTCTGCCGTGGTCGGGCATTGAGCTGCGCTCAATTGCACACCTTGCAATACAGGCAAGAACCCCTTCTTAGACTGATCCATATTGAACTTCTTCAATATCTTGTCAAGGTACGTACTCTGTGAAAGACCAATGAGGCGTCTTGATCTATCTCTATAGATCTTGATGCCTAATATATAAGTAGCTTCTCCAAGGTCCTTCATTGAAAAACACTTATTCAAATAGGCCTTTATGCTTTCCAAGAATTCTATATCATTTCCCATCAATAGTATGTCATCCACATATAATAAGAGAAATGCTACAGAGCTCCCACTCACTTTCTTGTAAACACAGGCTTCTCCATAAGTCTGTGTAAACCCAAACGCTTTGATCATCTCATCAAAACGAATGTTCCAACTCCGAGATGCTTGCACCAGCCCATAGATGGAGCGCTGGAGCTTGCATACCTTGTTAGCATTCTTAGGATCGACAAAACCTTCCGGCTGCATCATATACAATTCTTCCTTAAGAAAGCCGTTAAGGAATGCCGTTTTGACGTCCATTTGCCATATCTCATAATCATAGAATGCGGCAATTGCTAGCATGATTCGGACGGACTTCAGCTTCGCTACGGGTGAGAAAGTCTCATCGTAGTCAACCCCTTGAACTTGTCGATAACCCTTAGCGACAAGTCGAGCCTTATAGATGGTCACATTACCATCCGCGTCTGTCTTCTTCTTAAAGATCCATTTATTTTCTATGGCTCGCCGATCATCAGGCAAGTCAGTCAAAGTCCATACTTCGTTTTCATACATGGATCCTATCTCGGATTTCATGGCTTCTAGCCATTTGTTGGAATCCGGGCCCGCCATCGCTTCTTCATAGTTCGAAGGTTCACCGTTGTCCAACAACATGATTTCCAGGACAGGGTTGCCGTACCACTCTGGTGCGGAACGTGTCCTTGTGGACCTACGAAGTTCAGCAGTAACTTGATCTGAAGCTTCATGATCATCATCATTAACTTCCTCCCCAGTCGGTGTAGGCACCCCAGGAACATCTTCCCGCGCTGCGCTACTTTCCGGTTCGGAAGGGGTGACTATCACCTCATCAAGTTCTACTTTCCTCCCACTTAATTCTTTCGAGAGAAACTCTTTCTCCAGAAAGGACCCGTTCTTGGCAACAAAGATCTTGCCTTCGGATCTGAGGTAGAAGGTATACCCAATGGTTTCCTTAGGGTATCCTATGAAGACGCATTTTTCCGACTTGGGTTCGAGCTTTTCAGGTTGAAGTTTCTTGACATAAGCATCGCATCCCCAAACTTTTAGAAACGACAGCTTCGGTTTCTTCCCAAACCATAATTCATACGGTGTCGTCTCAACGGATTTCGACGGAGCCCTATTTAAAGTGAATGCGGCAGTCTCTAAATCATAGCCCCAAAATGAGAGCGGTAGATCGGTAAGAGACATCATAGATCGCACCATATCCAATAGAGTGCGATTACGACGTTCGGACACACCATTTCGCTGAGGTGTTCCAGGCGGTGTGAGTTGTGAAACGATTCCACATTTCTTTAAGTGCGTACCAAATTCGTGACTTAAATATTCTCCACCACGATCTGATCGTAAGAACTTTATGTTTCTGTCACGTTGATTCTCAACCTCACTCTGAAATTCCTTCAACTTTTCAAAGGTTTCAGACTTGTGTTTCATTAGGTAGACATACCCATATCTACTTAAGTCATCAGTGAGAGTGAGAACATAACGATATCCTCCGCGAGCCTCAACACTCATTGGACCGCACACATCGGTATGTATGATTTCCAATAAGTTGGTTGCTCGCTCCATTGTTCCGGAGAACGGAGTCTTGGTCATCTTACCCATGAGGCATGGTTCACACGTGTCAAATGATTCGTAATCAAGAGACTCCAAAAGTCCATCTGCATGGAGCTTCTTCATGCGCTTGACACCAATGTGACCAAGGCGGCAGTGCCACAAGTATGTGGGACTATCGTTATCAACTTTACATCTTTTGGTATTCACACTATGAATATGTGTAACATCACGTTCGAGATTCATCAAGAATAAACCATTGACCAGCGGGGCATGACCATAAAACATATCTCTCATATAAATAGAACAACCATTATTCTCGGATTTAAATGAGTAGCCATCTCGAATTAAACGAGATCCAGATACAATGTTCATGCTCAAAGCTGGCACTAAATAACAATTATTGAGGTTTAAAACTAATCCTGTAGGTTAATGCAGAGGTAGCGTGCCGAGGCGGCCTTGGAACCATTCCCGACGCGCATCGTCACCTCGTCCTTCGCCAGTCTCCGCTTATTCCGCAGCTCCTATTTTGAGTTACAAATATGAGCAACCGCACCGGTATCAAATACCCAGGAGCTACTACGAGTACTGGTAAGGTACACATCAATTACATGTATATCACATATACCTTTGGTGTTGCCGGCCTTCTTGTCCGCTAAGTATTTGGGGCAGTTCTGCTTCCAGTGACCACTTCCCTTGCAATAAAAGTACTCAGTCTCAGGCTTGGGTCCATTCTTTGACTTCTTCCCGGCAACTGGCTTACCGGGCGCGGCAACTCCCTTGCCGTCCTTCTTGAAGTTCTTCTTACCCTTGCCTTTCTTGAACTTAGTGGTTTTATTCACCATCAACACTTGATGTTCCTTTTTTATCTCCACCTCCGCTGATTTCAGCATTGAATATACCTCAGGAATGGTCTTTTCCATCCCCTGCATATTGAAGTTCATCACAAAGCTCTTGTAGCTCGGTGGAAGCGACTAAAGGATTCTATCAATGACCGCGTCATCCGGGAGATTAACTCCCAGCTGAGACAAGCGGTTGTGTAACCCAGACATTCTGAGTATGTGCTCACTAACAGAACTATTTTCCTCCATTTTACAGCTGAAGAACTTGTCGGAGACTTCATATCTCTCGACCCGGGCATGAGCTTGGAAAACCATTTTCAGCTCTTCGAACATCTCATATGCTCCATGTTTCTCAAAACGCTTTTGGAGCCCCGGTTCTAAGCTGTAAAGCATGCCGCACTGAACGAGGGAGTAATCATCAGCACGTGATTGCCAAGCGTTCATAATGTCTTGGTTCTCTGGGATGGGTGCTTCACCTGGCGGTGCTTCTAAGACATAATCTTTCTTGGCAGCTATGAGGATGATCCTCAGGTTCCGGACCCAGTCCGTATAGTTGCTGCCATCATCTTTCAGCTTGGTTTTCTCTAGGAACGCGTTGAAGTTGAGGACAACGTGGGCCATTTGATCTACAAGACATATTGTAAAGATTTTAGACTAAGTTCATGATAATTAAGTTCATCTAATCAAATTATTCAATGAACTCCCACTCAGATAGACATCCCTCCAGTCATCTAAGTGAAACATGATCCGAGTTAACTAGGCCGTGTCCGATCATCACGTGAGACGGACTAGTCAAGATCGGTGAACATCTCCATGTTGATCGTATCTTCTATACGACTCATGCTCGACCTTTCGGTCTTCCGTGTTCCGAGGCCATGTCTGTACATGCTAGGCTCGTCAAGTCAACCTAAGTGTATTGCGTGTGTTCCGAGGCCATGTCTGTACATGCTAGGCTCGTCAACACCCGTTGTATGCGAACGTTAGAATCTATCACACCCGATCATCACGTGGTGCTTCGAAACAACGAACCTTCGCGACGGTGCACAGTTAGGGGGAACACTTTCTTGAAATTGTTATAAGGGATCATCTTACTTACTACCGTCGTTCTAAGAAAATAAGATGCAAAACATGATAAACATCACATGCAATCAAATAGTGACATGATATGGCCATTATCATTTTGCTCCTTTGATCTCCATCTTCGGGGCGCCATGATCATCTTCGTCACCGGCATGACACCATGATCTCCATCATCATGATCTCCATCATCATGATCTCCATCATTGTGTCTTCATGAAGTTGTCACACCAACGATTACTTCTACTTCTATGGCTAACGCGTTTAGCAATAAAGTAAAGTAATTTACATGGCGTTATTCAATGACACGCAGGTCATACAAAAATAAAGACAACTCCTATGGCTCCTGCCGGTTGTCATACTCATCGACATGCAAGTCGTGATTCCTATTACAAGAATATGATCAATCTCATACATCACATATATCTCATACATCACATATATCTCATTCATCACATCCTTTTGGCCATATCACATCACATGGCACATGCTGCAAAAACAAGTTAGTCGTCCTCTAATTGTTGTTGCAAGTTTTTTACGTGGCTTCTATAGGTTTCTAGCAAGAACGTTTCTTACCTACGTAAAACCACAACGTGATATGCCAATTTCTATTTACCCTTCATAAGGACCCTTTTCATCGAATCCGTTCCGACTAAAGTGGGAGAGACAGACACCCGCTAGCCACCTTATGCAACTAGTGCATGTCAGTCGGTGGAACCTGTCTCACGTAAGCGTACGTGTAAGGTCGGTCCGGGCCGCTTCATCCCACAATACCGCTGAAACAAGATAAGACTAGTAGTGGCAAGAAAAATTGACAACATCTACGCCCACAACTGCTTTATGTTCTACTCGTGCATAGTAACTACGCATAAACCTGGCTCATGATGCCACTGTTGGGGATCGTAGCAGAATTTTAAAATTTTCTACGCATCACCAAGATCCATCTATGGAGTATACTAGCAACGAGGGGAAAGGAGTGCATCTATATACCCTTGTAGATCGCGAGCGGAAGCGTTCAAGTGAACGGGGTTGATGGAGTCGTACTCGCCGTGATCCAAATCACCGATGACCGAGTGCCGAACGGACGGCACCTCCGTGTTCAACACACGTACGAAGCAGCGATGTCTCCTCCTTCTTGATCCAGCAAGGAGAAAGGAGAGGTTGATGGAGATCCAGCAGCACAACGGCGTGGTGGTGGAAGTAGCGGGGATCCCGGCAGGGCTTCGCCAAGCGCAAGCGGGAGAGAGAAGTGTCACGGGAGGGAGAGGGAGGCGCCAGGGGCTAGGGCACAGCAGCCCTCCCTCCCCCCCCCCCCGTTTATATAGGCCCCCTGGGGGGGCGCCGGCCCTGGGATCCCATCTATGGGGGGGGCGGCGGCCAAGGGGGGAAACTTCCCCCCCCCCCCAAGCCAGGTGGGGCGCCCCCCACCCCCAGGGTTTCCAACCCTAGGCGCAGGGGGAGGCCCATGGGGGGCGCACCAGCCCACTAGGGGCTGGTTCCCCTCCCACTTCAGCCCATGGGGCCCTCCGGGATAGGTGGCCCCACCCGGTGGACCCCCGGGACCCTTCCGGTGGTCCCGGTACAATACCGATAACCCCCGAAACTTTCCCGGTGGCCGAAACTGGACTTCCTATATATAATTCTTCACCTCCGGACCATTCCGGAACTCCTCGTGACGTCCGGGATCTCATCCGGGACTCCGAACAACTTTCGGATTTCTGCATACTAATATCTCTACAACCCTAGCGTCACCGAACCTTAAGTGTGTAGACCCTACGGGTTCGGGAGACATGCAGACATGACCGAGACGCCTCTCCGGTCAATAACCAACAGCGGGATCTGGATACCCATGTTGGCTCCCACATGTTCCACGATGATCTCATCGGATGAACCACGATGTCGAGGATTCAATCAATCCTGTATACAATTCCCTTTGTCAATCGGTACGTTACTTGCCCGAGATTCGATCGTCGGTATCCCAATACCTTGTTCAATCTCGTTACCGGCAAGTCACTTTACTCGTACCGTAATGCATGATCCCGTGGCTAACTCCTTAGTCACATTGAGCTCATTATGATGATGCATTACCAAGTGGGCCCTGAGATACCTCTCCGTCATACGGAGTGACAAATCCGAGTCTCGATCCGTGCCAACTCAACAGACACTTTCGGAGATACCCGTAGTGCACCTTTATAGTCACCCAGTTACGTTGTGACGTTTGGTACACCCAAAGCACTCCTACGGTATCTGGGAGTTGCACGATCTCATGGTCTAAGGAAATGATACTTGACATTGGAAAAGCTCTAGCAAACGAACTACACGATCTTTTATGCTATGCTTAGGATTGGGTCTTGTCCATCACATCATTCTCCTAATGATGTGATCCCGTTATCAATGACATCCAATGTCCATAGTCAGGAAACCATGACTATCTGTTGATCAACGAGCTAGTCAACTAGAGGCTTACTAGGGACACGTTGTGGTCTATGTATTCACACATGTATTACGATTTCCGGATAACACAATTATAGCATGAACAATAGAAAATTATCATGAACAAGGAAATATAATAATAACCATTTATTATTGCCTCTAGGGCATATTTCCAACACTTTTGAGGCTTGACAATCACAATTTTGGTCATACAAGCAATTCACGAATAATTAGTATAAGGAAGAGAAGTTTCACATGCAAATACACTATCATGGAAATCTTCTGTGATTGTGAGCCCCATCAAAATATTATATGACAAAAATTGTTGACGTTGGACAAGGAAGACAACGTAATGATTTATGTTTGTTCATATTCACATAGAAGTCATATTGTCATAGATCCTTCAACATGTGGTGCTTGCCCCCCCCCCCATCTTTGCTAGCCAAAAATTCCGCACTAAGTAGAGATACTACTTGTGCATCCAAAAATCCTTAAACCCAAATCTTATTTTCAAGAGTCCACCAACCTACCTAAGGATTGAGCAAGATCCTTCAAGTAAGTTGTCATCGGTGCAATAAGGCAATAAAAATTGCTTCTAAAGGTGTTAGATCATTTAGTGTAAGAGAAAATTGAGCGTTGTACGAACTTGTGATGGCAAAGCAATAAAAGAGACGGACTGCATAATAGATGTTGCTATCATAAGGGGAAATATAACGTGACGTTCTCTTGCACTAAGGGGTTGAGCATACAAACAAATAAGCGCATGGCATCCTCTGCTTCCCTCTGCGAAGGGCCTATCTTTTACTATTCAGTATTTACTTTTATGCAAAGAGTCAAAGTTTTTCTCTCTATTCCTTTTTGTTTTTCTCTTTTGGCAAGCATCATGTGGTGAGGAAAGATCTAGGCACATATGTCTAGTTGAATATGGGTAGCATGAGTTATTATTGTTGACATCACCCTTGTGGTGAATACGTTGGGAGGCAAAACAATAAGCCCCTATCTTTCTATGTGTCCGATTGAAACGTTTTGCTCATGTGTACAAGGTGAGTGTTAGCAATCATAGAATACTATATGATGGTTGAGTATGTGGAGCTCTTACTTAAACACTGTCGATGTAACACCCCGGATGTAACTTTCCATATTTGTAACTCCAACTCTTGCCATTTTCGGCTATGTGTTATGATATTCCCTTCGTGGTCGGGTTTTGTTTTTAGTTTTGCATTTTGTTCATGTCATGCATCTCATATCATGTCATCATGTGCATCTCATTTGCATACGTGTTCGTCTCATGCATCCGAGCATTTTCCCCGTTGTCCGTTTTGCAATCCGGCACCCCCACCTCCTCCGGCGCACCCCTCTTGTTTCTTTTCGTGAGCGGGTGCTGAACATTCTCGGAATGGACCGAGTCTTGCCAAGTGGCCTTGGTATACCACCGGTAGACCACCTGTCAAGTTTCGTGCCATTTGGAGGTCGTTTGATGCTCCAACGGTTAACCGGGTAACCGCAAAGTCCTTTTGTGTGTTGCAGAAAACCCCCTCCTAACAGCCCACTAACCCAGCAAACTCACCTCCATGCTCTAGGTCATTCGATCACGATCGTGTGGGCGAAAACCGTGCTCCATTTGGAGTCTCCTAGCTCCCTCTACCTATAAAACATCTTCCCCCCTCCGAAATTCGGGCAAAAACCCTAGATCAAATCGCCCCGCGCCGCTGGACACGTCCGCCGCCGGCCGGATGAACAGCGCTGCCGCCCCGCGCCATTCACAGCGTGCC